>NC_142894.1:300000-557500 GCF_054131105.1 Drosophila navojoa | reverse complement strand
TATGTATATTGCTCACTGAGTTAAAAAGAAACTGTGGTGGGAGCTCTGCGATGGAGGAAGGCAATGTATCTGTACATGATTGTGATGATGGTATATAAAGAAAGCGTATGTCCAAAGGCTATGAATGAAGCGGTGTGCTTACACTTTTGTTATTTCTTTAATATTTCAAATAAGAGTGTTAAATTCTGTAATTTTATACTCATTCACAAAAGTGACATAAGTATTGACATAAATTTAGAACACATATTCATGCATACCCTTATCTTATGAAGTGTTAAAGTTTCCCGAACCTCCCATTAGGGGCGTGGCAAAAATGCATTTTCCGATATGCTGGAAATCATCAGTGCTAGAAAGGTAAATTTGGAATGTAGATGCGTCAAAAAGCTATAACGGTGTATGTATCTATGTCCATTGCGGGCGTGGCGATTCGGGTAAAGCTATAGCTTTATCCTTGAGTTTTAATGCTAGAACGCTGAAATTTTTACCGTGAGTTAATGTTACGATTCTATAAGGATTAATAAAAAATTATAAGTTCACAACCACTAGGGGCGTGGCAATCGGCGTGTGGCATATATGTATATAAACAATTAAGATTATAAACGTTGCAGTCGGGCGTTACCGACTGCAGAATACTCATTCGCACTTCATCAGCAATTTAGTAGCTATGTTTTGTTCTAAAAAAAGTTTTTTTAAGCTCCTAGCTCCTATACTTTAAGAGATATAAACTTTTGCGGTTTGTCCCCCTATGGGCGGACATATATCCGCCAAAGTTTTTGCGTCTTAAGAGGTCAGTCCGAGTATATATACCAAATTTCAGATCTCTAGAATCAATAGTGTCCAAAATATAGCAGCATTTGAAAAATCACTATATCTTCCGGTCTGATTTGCCACTCCCCTTTCATTTCATTTCGTTTATCTTTATATACTCATCACATTATATTATTATTTATATTTATATATTATTATTTATATACGCATCACATGTAAATATTTTAACACTTTGTATACCGGAGATATACACGAGTATGTGTTCCCAATTTCAAGTCTCTAGCTTTAATAACACCGAAATAAACTTCGTTCAGATGGACAGACGGACGGACAGCAAGACGGACATTGCACAAAACCAATATACTCATTTCAAGGTAACGTTTTTATTGAATTTAAAATTTAAATAAAAATTAAAATTTTTATGAAATATTACAATATTTACTAATCATTATGGAGCAAGTAAACAGTCGACAGAAAATATGGAGTAGTCTTTAACTTTATAGAAACTGTACTCACAATCTGATTCAATCGGACTAAAATATAATAAAAATTACTCATTTTTAACACACAAGAAAGAGAAACGTATTCAAATGGTTATAGAAAGTGTTGGTGGTGGTTGTGGAACGTGGTGGTAGGGGTTGGTTGTTGTTGCTGTTGGTGACACCCCCCTAGCTACATAAAAATGGCGGCTACAGCACAATTGTCTCGCCAAAGGGTAGGCAGCGGATGATATTCAGAAGCAGGGTTTCTCAAAATCGAAATTAAGGCTGAAAACCCAAAGTTTGCAAAAAAAAAAAAAAAATAATAATAAAAAAACAACCCTTAATTTAATGTTATTATTTATTCACGAAGCGAGTATATTCGTTTCGGACTTGACGCTGCAAGTCTTCAAAAAGAGTTTATGTCTTCGATCTATGCACTATATATCTAGAACTATATTGGTGACACGGCATATTGTAATTGTAAACCTTTATGAGAATAATTTTTGATAAGTCGAAGCACTAGACGTATTATGAAGTCGAGTAGAGCCGGAATTCCCTGTCAATATCTCTGAAACAGCTTTGCCTGTTCCTCTGGGAGAGAGCCACCCTCACGAAATTGGAAGACATGGTGCACATATATATATATATGTTCAAGTCTTTAATATTAATCTTAAGGGCATGTATGACCTTACTCTCAAACGTATATTATGTACATCTGAAATGTTCCCGAAGCAAAGTCGTATTCAGAATCAAATTTCAATAAAATTTCACAGAATCATTAGAAGGATAGGATTTAGATGAATCTACTGCTTGAAGAATACTGCTTAAAGCTAAAACAACGACACAGCATTGCCTGCATTGCTCGATATTACAAGTGCAGCTGCCCCTTATAGTTTCGCTAAAGAATTGGAACATATCAGTAATCAACGAAAAGTGCAAACACTTTACCTTCGCCACCCGAAAAATGAACTGAACTAATATTTCAATAATAATTAGCACACACACACACACACACACACACACAGCTCAAGTCCCTAGTATTTGATATACGACTTTTACAAAGATGAGGGTCAGGGGGTGGATATAGGGGCGGGGGGTAAGTTTTAACAAAAACCGAAATTATATAAAATGCGTCTTAATATATATTTAAAATTTGGACACTCTAGCTTTAATGATGTAGGAGATATAATTTTTTAACAGACTTTCGATGAGGTTTTTTATCGATAAAAAAATATCGGAATGAGTTATCGTTTTTTAGTGATAAACTCGATATGCGCGATATATACGGACATTTTAAAAAAAGTTGAAGTCTCTAGCTCTTATATCTTCTGAGATCGACGCGTTCATACATACGGACAGACGGACGGACGGGCGGACGGACGGACAGACAGACAGACGGACAGGACCAAATCGACTCAGCTCGTCGTGCTGATCAAGAATATATATACTTTGTGGGGTCTGCCACGCCTCCTTCTGCCTGTTACATACATTTCAACAAAACCATTATACCCTGATTTCCCATTTTCAATGGGTTCAGGGTATAAAAAGGAGGTTAAACGGGAAAGCCCATATAAAGAACCAACAAGTAAGAGAGCACTAGTCGCGACTGCTCCGACTAGGAGATACCCTGAACCCTCCAACCTGATATTGAAATCATTCTCACACAATCATGCGCTCTGGTAACTGCTGCAGTGTGGGCAATAGTATGATAATTTACTTGTTGAATAATTTTCCCTGTAGTAAAACTATCTTTATGTAACTTTCAGAATGTAATCATAATGTTTAAATGCACAAGTCTCTAGAATTAAACAAGAAAGAAAGCTCTAGTCGAGACTGCTCGACTACGAGATCCCCTGAACCCTACAAGCAACTGATATTCCAATAATAATTAGCACATACACACGCACTCATACAAACACATACATGCACACACACAAGCATGCAAACAAACACACACACGCACATAAACATACAAACAAACACACCCACAAACACACACTCACATATACAGGCGATTGCGCTTGGGTTGCGCTGCAGTGTTGGCTATTGTATAATGAGAACTTATTTGTTGAATAATTTAATTTCTAGACGTACGATGGTAATGAAACTTTCAGAATGTAATCATAATGTTTAAATGTATGTGTATACCGAAGCACAAGTCTCTAGTATTTGATATACGACTTTTACAAAGATGAGGGTGAGGGGGTGGATTTAGGGGTGGGGGTAAATTTCAACAAAAACCGAAATTGTATAAAATACATCTTTATATACATTTTAAATTTGGAGACTCTAGCTTGAAAGATGTAGGAGATATAATTTTTAAAGTGATCTTCGATAAGGTTTTTTATTGATAAAAAAGTATCGGAATGAGTTATCGTTTTTTAGTTATAAACTCGATATGCGCGTGATATATACGGACATTTTAAAAAAAAGTTGAAGTCTCTAGCTCTTATATCTTCTGAAATCGACGCGTTCATACATACGGACGGACGGACGGACAGACAGACGGACAGGGCCAAATCGACTCAGCTTGTCGCCCTGATCAAGAATATATATATATATATATATTTTATGGGGTCTGCTATGATTCCTTCAGCCTGCTACATACTTTTCATTAAACCAATAACTATCCAAATTTAAAACCACTAGCTCTTATACTTTAGGAGATATAAACTTTTCCGGTTTGCCACGCCCGCTATGGTCGGACATATACCCGCCAAAGCGTTTTCGTCAGAAGAGGTCAGTCCGAGTATACATATATACCAAATTTCGGGCCTCTAGAGAATTGCCCATTTCATTTCACTTTCGTGAATGAGTATATCCTATCCTATATATGAATATTTCTTAGTTAGATTACGGCTTTTGGTAGCGTTTTACGAATAAAGAATTTAGCCTTGTGCAGACAGTCAAGCAGATGTACATTTAAACAAATCCTCGTCCAGGCTCTCGTATTACACAGACAATTATGTAAATTGGAAAAATCGCTTCGAAATATCCATACAAAATTGCAATAAAGTTCAGGAAACACGTGACAAATAAAAAAAAAACAGCAACAAGAGGGTTGCTCGAATATTTTTGTATTTTTAAACTGAAACAGTTTGAATGGGACAGGAAATTAGAAAATATGTTTGACCGCGCGTAAGAATGACCAGCTGGGCGAATAAATATATGGGAAAACGTGAATTATTTTTGGGATACTTTTTTTATACATTGTCCAGTAACAGATTTTGTTAACCGGTTTTCTTTCCCAGCGACTTAAACGAGTTGATCACGTCACAAGGTGTAGCTTACCAAATGAAGCCAAGGGAATTGGATGGACATATAGCAACAGCTCAGCTGGATGGCAATTCGAGTGAACATCAAGACAAAGGCATACTGACCGTTGGTCAAGCGCAAGACCGGAATACCCTCTGCTAACCTAGGACACCTCTTCAGCAAAACCGAACAACCCCTTTTCTTTCTAATCTCTCCAAAGAAAGCTATTGCGTTACATTCTCAAGTGTTCTCTTTTACCTAGAGCCGGTTTTGCTACCTTGATCACTGCCTTGAACTACGATGAACCATATCAAAGATATTCGGTATCGAAAACTCAATTTACTATCATTCTTTCGCCAAGTAACATTCTAAGGTGTAACCAAAATTAATTTTCGAGATTACGCGACATGACTAAACTCATTTACCTTAGGTTTACAAAAAGTCAAACTCGAATTATAGGACAACAGGAATACGCAGAGACTGGGAAGCTACAGTAAAGCCTTTAAAGTAATATACTATGCTCAACGTGAGTCTAACTGAGATCGCTCAGAAAATTACATATTCACCCCCATAGTAAATTTTGAAGCTTTTCACTCACGTTGTCCTAGACACCTTTTAAGTATTAAATGCATATTATTTATCTAATTGATAAGTTTCTACTAATGCTGCTCGTCATCCTGTCATCTGTCACTAGACTTTTATCACGTATTAAGAGTTTACATTGGAGCGAGCTCAATGCAGCATAGCTTACGGCCTTCAATGATATGAGCGAGAATAAATGATGCCTTAAAACGGAGTGAAAAAGACACTAAAGCGTCGAATCACTTGAGCTGTATGCATTTTCTACTTCGTATTTGCTCGGCTTAGCTTTTTTTCACTCAACATACATACATATATACATACATACCTAGTTCATTGCGAACTGTTAAATCGATCACCGTTTTTCTGGAATTCATGCAGCACTCTAGTATACGTACATATACACATAGATATATAAGTTTTGCGCTCTAACTAAATGCAATTGTGAAAATTCTATATTTTGAAACAGTAAAAATAAACAATAAACAATTTTTATTGCGGTCAGGGAATAAAAAGGAAAGCAACAGTCACATAATTTATTTAATTATTTTCGATTATACTCGCGTAGGTCCAATTATCACTTCGGTACCTTGTAACTCGACTCTCATTGAAAATGAGAGGTCAGATGTCGAAGACAAATCAATTTTCCAACAGCATCAACAACCTCGATCAACATAGCTCTGCTAGTCTACCCATCGCATAAGCTCTAGACAATCAGCAGTGTTGGCAATATTATGAGAAAATATTTGTTGAATAATTTAATTTCTAGACGTACAATCTTAATGAAACTTTCAGAACGTAATCACAATGTTAAAATGTATGTACATTGCAAACAAAGCTCAAGTCTTAAGTACTTGAAACAGGTTTTTTACAAATAGGCGAAGGGGGCGTGGTATCCAAAGTCTGTAAATTACAAAATGTTTGTATTCATCATATGTATATACACAGTAAATTTACATAGTAAATTCTAAATGTATTCAAATGAGGCTGATAAAAACAAAATCAATTTTTCGATTATTCTCGATAAAAAGTTATCGGATGATTTAGCGAAAAAAATAACAATTACGTCTCACTGTCAAGTTAACAGACGCTTAGCATAATCACGCCTGCGGTGAGTATGGTTCCACCATACTGCTAGGTGGTAGGTATGATTTCAAATGTTCTCTCGAGTTGTAAATGACGAATATGTTCTTGAATGGGTGAATCGCATTACTTGCCTATAAAAATGAAAGTGGTGAATATGAGTGAGAAATGGGGCAAAATTTCGTTTGCCAGGCTATTCAAACTGTATCAAAGGTCATATGCATGCATTCATTAATTTTTCTGTAATATATATATGTATTTATATAATGGAGGATCAACTTATTGCGAGCTACACTATTCATGTTAGCGGCATCTTGCGATCAACGATACGCAAGCGCCATCTGGTGCTCAAGCTTAAGTCGCTTTTAGTGGATAAGGTGAATTGCTTATTATATAATTTCCTAAACAAACTCGATTTAATTGCTAATGATTCAAACCAATTAATGGATGCCACAAACATGAAACCGAGAAGCTAATTGAATTGGCTTTTTATTATACCCTGAACCCATTGAAAATGGGAAATCAGGGTATAATGGTTTTGTTGAAATGTACATATGTAACAGGCAGAAGGAGGCGTGGCAGACCCCTAAAGGAAATATATATTTTTGATCAGGGCGACGAGCTGAGTCGATTTAGCCCTGTCCGTCTGTCTGTCCGTCCGTCCGTCCGTCCGTCCGTATGTTTGAACGCGTCGATTTCAGAAGATATAAGAGCTAGAGACTTCAACTTTTTTTTTTTAAATGTCCGTAAATACAGCGCGCATATCGAGTTTATCACTAAAAAACGATAAGTCAGTTAAAAAATTATATCTCCTACATCATTATAGCTAGAGTGTCCAAATTTTAAATATATATTAAGACGTATTTTATACAATTTCGGTTTTTGTTAAAATTTACCCCCCGCCCCTATATCCACCCACTCACCATCATCTTTGTAGAAGTCGTATATCAAATACTAGAGACTTGAGCTTCGGTATACACATACATTTACACATTATGATTACGTTCTGAAAGTTTCATTACGATCGTACGTCTAGAAATTAAATTATTCTACAAATAAGTTCTCATAATATCGCCAACACTGCAGCGCAACCCAAGCGCAATCGCCTGTATATGCGTGTGTGTGTGTGTGTGTGTGCGTGTGTTTGTTTGTATGCGTGTGTGTGTGTGTGTGTGTGTGCGTGTGTATGTGCGAATTATTATTGAAATATCAGTTGCTCGACGGGTTCAGGGGATCTCGTAGTCGAGCAGTCTCGACTAGAGCTTTCTTACTTGTTATGTTTAGAATTGATTTGAGAAAGAAGCTGCAGAAAAGCTTAATAAAACGAGAGTCCCAAAACAACATCCAAGAGGAATTCAACAAATTTGAACAAATCCGAAAAAGAATATCGCAATGAGGTGTGATATTTGTATCGTACCTAAGAATATATATAATATATATATATAGTGAAAGGTGTTACTTTCTTTATTAAGTAAGTATAACTAAAGCAGTTTCTGAATAATTCTTAATTTGTACTTATTTGGTAACACGGTATTTACTAGTCGGTGACCATTTCTGATCTTGTTTCTGAACTCGGTTTTCTGATTTTTTTTTTTTGTTTTTTTTTTTTGCTTTTGTTTTTGTGTGTTTTTTTTTTTTCAGTAATTTTCGCACTTGTGGATGTGGGCAAGAGCAACAAGCAACAGGCAACAGGCGTCAGCTCGCATGGCAAATGGAAATTGCTAAATGGGACTGAGATCAAGGCCAGGGCCGTGGCTACGGACCAGGAGTTTGGATCCGGGCTAAAAAAAATCGCTCCTCTCCGCATGTTAATTAACATGACTTTGTGGTCGAGTGCCGGAGAGGACGTAGACGTGGCCGTGGTTATGGACGTGCCCGAGTAACCTGTGGCTGAGGTCCGCGCGATGGTGCACAATATTTGTCCAACAACATAATGTGTTTGTATAAATGCCAAAGTGGCCAATCTGTATCTCATTCCCCTTCCCAATACCATTCCCACGCCCACTTCCATTCCCAATCCGACTCCCCTGCCTCGCGTACAATGGGAGAATAAAAACAAGTTAAAAGGCGGCAAATCGCGGCAATTATGTGTCCTGATCCCCTGGGAATTCGCACGTACATTTTTTACGCATATGGCTGACGGTTTTTTTTTGTTTTGTTTTTTGTCCTGCCTTTCTCTTCTGTTTGTAAGTCGAATCAAGTTTAACAGTTTTTTCATTGCTTGCAAATTGTTTTTTTTTCTCTTTTTTTATACCGTTTTAAGTCTAAAGCGGATTCATTTGGAGCGACCCCTGTGCAAAAAAGTAAATTAATTGCGTTGTGGCTTTGTAACTTTTTAAATCAATTTTTGTAAAATTTTTTATGTTTGGGCATTTGATTGGCATTAGGGCTATGCCTGAGCACTTGAATATGATTATGGGGCTTACACGTTCGTTGACAGCTGCATGACGACGACAATGGTGAAATGGGAAGGTGATGGGTGAAAGGTGAGTGATGAAAGGGGGAGAGCGAGGGGTAATCGCGATCTGGACCTAAATGGGGAGGGAATTCAGTAATTTGCCAGAGACAAAATCAAATGAACAGTCATTTGTAGTGCGGCAGCCTGCTCATAGATGTCGCTGTTGAAAAGTACCAAAGGGGAAATTGTTTCTCTATTTTATAACTTGCGCTCTTTTTAGCAAAGTTTCAAGTTGGCCTAGCGTAATGAATGATAAATTCAGCTAAATATCTGTATATTAACATGACTCACGTTTTATGTGACTAAATAAAAACATATGGTATAGATATTATTTATAAATGTACATGTATTTTGTATTATAAATTTCGCAAGCTGTGTGGATATTTATGTACGTGTGTATTAGCTTTTTTATTTACAATAGAATGTTAATTTTAAAGGGAGGCTTAAGGTATTACGAACAATGCTTGCTGTACCTTAAACAGAGTCAGGTGGCCTTTTATTTCGCTCAATTCTGCGTAGCTCCACCGTGACTATCGCCAATTAGCTACGTTTAAAATTTCAGCGTTCTAGCTGTAAAACTCTTGGAGATTATTTTAAACTTTTAGAAAATTTTAACACTTGATAAATCGGAGTATAAATTCCAAATTTTAAATCTCTAGTTTCTAAAGCAGATACATATAAATTACGTGCATACGGACTGACGAAGGGACAAGACGGACATTGCACAAAACTAATATACTCGTTTCGTGAATGAGTATAAAACAAGTAAGAAGTCTCTGGCCGAGACTGCTCGACTCTCTAAGGTGATATCCAAATCTTTCTGCACTTCTTTTATACACACATACATACACATGCAACCACGTGTACGCATAAGCCTGCGGTCTGTTAACTGTTCAGTAACCAGCGACTACGCTGTAGCGTGGGCACCATTACTTTTTAGATTTTTATACCCTGAACCCATTGAAAAGGGAAAATCAGGGTATAATGGCTTTGTTAAAAGTACGTAACAGGCAGAAGGAGGCGTGGCAGACCCCACAAAGTATGAGTTCATTTAACCCTATCCGTCCGTCCTTCCGTATGTATGAACGCGTCAGTCTCAGAAGATATAAGAGCTAGAGACTTGAAATTTTTTTCCAAGGTCCGTGTATATCACGCGCATATTAAGTTTATCACTAAAAATCGATAACTACTTCCGATATTTTATGATCGATTATACTCCGTACCGAAAGCTAGTTATTATTTCTCCTACACCTTTAAAGCTAGAGCTTGAACATTATGACTGAGTTCTGAAAGTTTCAGTAAGATTGTACTTCTAGAAATTAAATTATTCAACAAATAAATTCTTTTAATATTGCAGCGCAGCCCAAGCGCAGTCGCTGCTTACTGCGCAGTTAGCAGAGCGCGGGCTTATGCGTGAGTGTGGATGTATGTGTACCTAAAAGAAGTGCAGAGTGATTAGAATATCAAATTGGAGTGTTCAGGGTATCTCTTAGTAACTGTTTCTCCTAAAGTTTTTAAGCTAGAACGCTAAAATTTTGCACGCGAGTTTATTTAAAGATGATGTTATTCAAAGGTTGATGAAATTATATGTCTACGCCCACTAGAAGCGTGGCAAATTGGACCTGGATTTTGGACACTAGATTTGGTATATATACACGGGCTGACCTCCCAAGACGAAAAAGCTTTGGCGGAAATATGTTCGCCCAGAACAGCGTAAGCATCTAAATTTCGCAATTAGCTTACCGTTAGCTCGTTCTAAGTGGCAAATCGGGATTTTCTACAGTATTGGAGCTAAACTTAGCTATTAAATTGCTGATATGATATGAATAAGTGCTCCGTAGTCGGTAACGCCCTACTGTAACGCTCTTTGTTTTTTCTGGGAAATCAGGGCATAATGGTTTTGTGTAAAAGTATGTAACGGGCAAAAGGAACCATCGCAGACCCCATAAAGTATATATATTCTTGATCAGGACGACGAGCTGAGTCGATATAGCCATGTCCGTCTGTCCGTCCGTCCGTCTGTATGAGTGCGTCGATCTCAGAAGATACAAAATCTAGAGAGCTGAAATTTTGTGTGCATACTCGTGTATACCATACGCAGTACGAGTTTGCTTTATTTTTTCGCTAACTCTGAAAATTTCATTAAGATTGTATGTCTGCAAAAGAAGTTGTTCACCAAATAAATTCTCATAGCAGAACGCGGGCGCGTGAGGGTGGATGCATATGTATGTTTGTGTGCGTGTTTAAATGATAAGAATATCAGCTTGGAGGGCTCAGGGTATCTCCTAGTCGAGCAGTCTCGACTAGAGCCTTCTTACTTGTTTTTTTTTTAATATTTCGTATTAAACAAATTATATACATATTTTATTGGGAAGCTGCGTCCTATTCTTTTTCTTTGTCGAAAGTTGACAAAACTAGAGTCAACTAAAATTAAATAGCCTATAAAAAGTAGAGCACATTATAACAATGATATCACCAACCCGATGGGGGTATTTTATTTGCCAGTCCGGCCAGCTATTGGCCGGTAACTATTGAGCTATGAAAAGACAGTGTTAAAATAGAAAACTTTAAACAAAATATTAAAAGAGCTTAAATATAGTTAATCTAATTAAAATTATAATAAATCTTAACGTAACAGTATTAGTAAGGAAGAAGGAAAGAAGTATAAATATAGCAAGAAATAGTGAAAAGAGCATAAGAAATAAAAATAAATGAGTTAAACAAGAGAAAAAAAGCAATATCGGAATAGGATTGAGAAATCACTACACAACGTTGGCAACGAATTGTATACCAGTGCTTATATCTGGGCATTGCGAGTGGCTTCCCCAAGGTAATCTAATAGAAGAGATTTTATTTTAGGAAGTGAGAGCTCTAAGGAAAATACGTGATAATATTTTTGGAAATTAACACATAGAACATAAATGCACTATGCAAAGAATAATCCGTAGTGCACACAGGTAAATGAAGCGGGCGCTAATTAAGTCGCATCAATGAATAGGACTAATCAATTTGTGCAGAAAAACAATTCCTAAAATTGTTCTGCGATTGATTAACGATGGAAGATCAATGAGCTGAAGCCTACTATGTTAAGACGGTAATCGTACATTACTGTCCCAGCTAAGATCCCTTAGGGCAAAGAGAAGAAACTGTCTTTGAGCCGATTCTATACGATCTTGATACAGTTTATGCTCCGGAGATCATACAGCGGAGCAATACTTTAATATGGTACGCACAAGCGAAATAAATAATTGCTTTGTAATATATGGATCTTTAAATTCCTTAGCCCAACGTTTAATAAATCCAAGCATACTTTTGGCTTCATTTATTATGGTAGAAATATGAAGAACTTTGACCAAAAGGGTGCAACTGGTTTGCCACACGCCAATGTTGAAATGCATTAAGGTCATCTTAAAGATGTATGTGTCCATTTGCACTGGAGTATGCAAGGCAAAGTTTTAAATCATCCGCATACATAAATATCGTAGAATAAGAGATACAGCTAGGAAGGTCATTTCTAAGAAGGGAAAGAGTAATGGACCCAAATGGCTACCTTAAGGTACGGCAGACGAAACAAAGATAAGTTTAGAAATAGCTTTTCTTAGCAAGACTCTTTGGGTTCTTCCCCTTAAATAGGATGAAATCCAGGACACGAATCTAGGGGAAATCCCAAGCGTTCCAGCTGGATAATGCACGGAGTCAAATGCTTTACTGAAGTCAGTATAAAAAACATCAGTTTGCATTATTTTAGAAAAATCGTTTTCATCAAATGTGTATACGCAAAAAATCGAAAGTCTCTAGGTTTTATGATGTTTATATTAGGCTGAAAAGAAAAAAAAAAAAAAAAAATCATTTTGTCGATTATTCTCAATCAAAAAGAGTCGGATGATTTATCGAATAAATATGATAAACTCGTACTACGTATGGTATACACGAGTATGCATTTCAGCTCTTCAACTCTCACAGACAGACGGACAGACGGACAGGGCTATATAGACTCAATTCGACTTTTTAAATGTCCGTATATATCACGCGCATATCGAGTTTATCACTAAAAAACGATAACTCATTCCGATATTTTGTTATCGATAAAAAACCTTATCTTATATAATTATATCTCCTACATCTTTCAAGCTAGAGTCACCAAATTTAAAATGTATATTAAGATGAATTTTATACAATATCGGTTTTTGTTAAAATTTACCATTTTATTTATTTACATACATTTAAACATCATGATTACGTTCTGAAAGTTTCATTACGATCGTACGTCTAGAAATTAAATTATTCAATAAATAAGTTCTCATAATATTGGCAACATTGCAGCGTAACCCAAGCGCAATCGCCTGTATATGCGTGTGTGTGTGGGTATGCGTGTGTTTATTTGTATGTGTATGTGCGTGCGTGTGTTAGTTTGTATGCGTGTGTGTGTGTGCGCCAACTATTATTAAAATATCAGTTGCTTGTAGGGTTCAGGGGATCTCGTAGTCGAGCAATCTCGACTAGAGCTTACTTACTTGTTTATATAGGGGAATAATGAAAGATTCTTTCCAAATCGAAGGGAACACAGAGGTTTCCAAAAACAAATTAAACAATTTTAGTAATGGCGACTGAAGAGAAACCTGCACTCTTTAGTCACAGAACTTGGAATATTATCGGCACCAGAAAAGAAAGATAATTTCAACGTCCTAATGGCTGCAGCCAGAGAGGTAGCAGTGACCTTAGAAGCGTTAATGGACCCATATTCAGGAAGTGAATATGGACATAAGTTGTAGAGTAGAAGAAAAAGTGGATTGAAAAAAATCTGCTAATAGATCAGAGGAATCCTGGTCATTACAAGCTTTTTCAGTACCAAGGACAAATGTGGACGGTAAAGCAGAAGACTTGCGCTTTAAGTTTACAAATGAATAAAATTGTTTAGGATCTCGAGCAAACTGCCGTTTGCAACGTATAAGATAATTCTCTTCATAACAACGAGTATTTAAGAGATTGAAATTAGACTTGGCTATGGAATACTTAGACCAGTCGACACTTAAACCAGACTTTTTATATTTCCTAAAACATTTAGATTTAATATTTCTTAAATTCGAAAGAGTCTTAGTGAACCAAGGTGGTTTATTTTAAACGGGTGAAATACGGCAGAGAGGGGCGCACACATCTAGAATAAAGTTTAAGGTTGTATAAAAAGCGATACTGCCAAGTTAATATCAACCGACTCATATAAAAGGGACCAGTGTGTTGAGTTAATTGATTCGTTGAGCAAAACAAAATTGCATTTACGATAACAGCGACTTGGTTTAGAAGGCAAATAAGTACAATTGAGATGATTGTCAACAGCTAATAAGTTACAAGTTTTGGTACAATGTTTGATGAAGATTACACCGAAGGTAAATTTACAGAAATATGATCTGTTACGATTATTAGGTCTGAATTCATGAACAACTACGTGAGGTGGCCAGAAATTAAGATCATATAAAGTTTTAAAATATTCTACCAGCACATTGATCTTGAGTGAAGTAATTTCACGCGGAGTTGCAAAGCTAAATTTCGATATAAAAACATTAGCCGAAGTCTTGCTTGCAATAAAAGCAGATACTGCCTTACAGGTCACTTATGGTTCGAACAACAATTTTAGCAGAGTCCAATTTTTTAACAGGGACTTGAGTTTCAATAACAGCCTCGACAAAAGAACCAATAGATTCCGGAACAGGTGATAGGGATCAAGTGAATTAGGAGCGGATGACAAAATAAGGACAAGGTGAAGGAGGGGCATAATCACGACCAGTGAGACCTGCACATTTAATATGCATCATATTATCGCACAACCAGTAATTTACAATTGCGCTTGTGCAGAGTCCACTGCCTGCCTGAATGTGCAAAATATTCTGCCGCAACTCATATTGGCAATTGAGATCAAGTAGAAATTACAGAAATGTAGCAGAAATAAAAACAAAAAGAGTTTAATATATGTTAACAAAGCGAGCCCAACAACAAACAGCCGTTAAAGATCAGAACGAAAGATTATGCCGAGAGAGCAAGTCCAACAAGAAACAGCCGTTACAGAGCGCAATGAAAGAAACACAAAGAGTTATTTGCACAGCACGATAGTGCTGCCACAATTTTTGTACTCATTCACGAAAGTGAAATGAGTATATTGGTTTTGTGCAATGTCCGCCTTGCTGTCCATCGGTCTGTCCGTCCGTCTGTCCGTATGAACGCAGTCTATTTCGGCACTATTGAAGCAAGAGATTTGAAATTCGGAACATATACTCGTGTATATCTCTGCCCAATGGGGGCGTGGCAACTCGGATAAAAATGTATCTCCCAAAATTGTAAATCTAGAATGAAATTTTGCACGTGGGATAATGTTTCGATTCATTAAAGATGGGTGTAAAAATTATATATACGCCTTCTAAAGGCGTGGCAAATCGGACTTGAAGATATAGTGATTTTTAAATTCTCCTATACTTTAGGGCCTATTGATGCTAGAGACCTGAATTTCTGTATATATACGCAGGTTGACCTCCCAAGTCCAACGAGCTATGACGGATTTATTGCCGCTCAAAGGGTGCGTGGCAAACCGCAAAAATTTATATCTCTTACAGTTTAAGAGCTAGAAGCTTCAAATTTGGATAGTTAAGCTACCAATAAGCATCCTAATTTTTCAGCTAGGTTACCGTTAGCTTGTTTTATAAGCTGACCAAAAATGAAGTGTCTACGCCCAGTAGGGGCGTGGCAAACCGAGAAAAACTGAACTTTCTACACCTCATAAGCAATTTAGTATCCAAGTTTAGCTCTAATATAAGATATAAACTTTAATGGTTTGCCACGCCCCCTTTTGGCGGAGATAAATCCATCATAGCTCGTTGGACTTGGGAGGTCAAATATATACCAAATTTCAGGTCTCTAGCATCAATAGTATCGGAAAATGCATTTTCCGATTTGCTACGCCCCTAGTGGGCGGATCCG
The DNA here is from genome assembly GCF_054131105.1 of Drosophila navojoa. NCBI lineage: Eukaryota > Metazoa > Arthropoda > Insecta > Diptera > Drosophilidae > Drosophila > Drosophila navojoa. Next base: position 541,909 of record NC_142894.1, on the reverse strand, counting down.
GAAAATTTTAACACTTTATACATCGGAGATAAATTTTAAGTCTCTAGCTTCAATAGCGCCGAAATAGATTGCGTTCATTCGGACAGACGGACGGACAGCAAGACAGACATTGCACTGTGTTCAACTCATTTGATAGCGTATAATACAAGAACTTATGTGTTAAAGGTTGCCGACAAATTTTCAAATAGTGGAAAATGTTGATTTATTTTCGTACATATACTTTTGGAGAACATTGAAAGTGTTGAACACCAATAAACTACTCAAAACGCTACAAAGTATTGGGTTGAAAGGCGTGTTTCTAAGGATTCGGGAAGAAATAAGAAATTTAGGAATTTTGCCAATGCGCAAGTGGGAACAATTTTTAGTCAAATCAATACTCTGATGCTTAAATTTGACGAATACTTGAAAAACGCGGTTTTCTCCCTAATGATTCAAATTTTCATTGATACTCAGTAGGCTTGATAACAGTGACAGTTTTCGGTCCTGCTCTCATATTATACAATAGTATAGAAGTAAATAAACAAATGTAGTCAGTCAGTCTACGGCACAGCCTCAGGCGAACCTGACTATTTATAAAAAAAGCACATTTGATAAAAATAATACGCGTGCATACAGAAGCTAAATATCTCGAAAGTTCAGGTATTTGTTTGTCTCAAACATAAATTTAAGTAAATTATTTATATTTATATTTCTCGATTGTTTTGTGGTTTTGTGCGAGGGCATATTCATTATTACTATTAATAAAAATGCCGCGTCCTAGAAGATCTAATCTTTCCCGACGGACCCATGATGCAATTAGGCAACGGAATATCGCGAGCCAATTATCTGACGAAGAACGAGAAATCGCTCGAGTAAGGCGCCGCGTTAGTACCCAGCAAAGAAGGGCCTTAATTCGTGCTCCTCATTAAAAGATGAGCTTATCAGAGATATTTCCGAATATCATTACTTTCCACAAAAATACTAATTTTGGCGGCTAAAAATAAAGATGTGGATGATCTTAATTTTATAATTCAAATCTATCGACTGAGTAACAAACGAAGAAGAAGCCACTAATTATCCAACTAAATTTTTAAACTCCTTGGATGTGCCTGGTTTACCACCGCACAATTTACAACTGAAGGTTGGCTCGGTAGTTATCATGCTTAGAAATTTAAACCAACCAAAACTATGCAATGGAAGGCGTTTGGTGATAAGAAAACTGATGAGCAATGTGATTCACGTGTCGATACTCAAAGGAAAATTTAAGGATGAGGAAGTCCTTATTCCTAGGATTCCGATGATCTCATCAGATATGCCCTTTGAGTTTAAACAAATTCAATTCCCGATTCGTCTTGCTTAATGGATGGGGCAATGCAACGTTTGCCGGGCCAGCTAGTACATATATATTATAAAACTTCATAGATTCGGCTTGCAGCGGTTGAAGAAATGCTGCCATGATTATAAGTTGTTAAAAATATATTCAAATATCAATCAATCAAAACAAAAAACATAAGCTTTTTTTCCTATATTTTCACAAAATATATATGTAATCAAAAAGCTTAGTCAAATACAAGTTCCGATGACCAGATGACAAAATGCCAAAAACCCGAAAAAAAATATAAATATTGCTTTTTTATGAAAAAATTTCTATTTTTTGAAAAACTGCTATAGTTGCTAATCAAAATTATAAAAATTGCTAGATTTGTGAATAATAGCATTTAAAAAATAAAAGTTGCAAATTTTTTTAAAAGTTGCTAGATCTAGCGACTAAATTGCTAAGCTGGCAGCCCTGCAGCACGACGATTGAAACCGAGAGAGCAAGTTTTCTAACACTCACACTAACTAACGTATAATTGGTGAAATGGGGAAGTTAAAAAAGCAATTAAAAAGAGACACAGCAATCCACGGATCAAACCTTGCACAGGAATATTTAACCTCTGGCAAAAAACAACCGACCGCAGTTGTGTGACTTATTTCACTTTTATGTCTTGGATCGTATCATCATCCCTAGCAAATGGAAATCCTCTGAAAACCAATGTTTATGTACATATGTACATATATACAATCTATACAGAAATAATACGAAGTATACAGATATTGTATTTAAATTTGCAGAAATTAAAAGTTTTTAATTTGCCTTTTTATAATTTTTGTATCTTAAATTACTAATCCAACTTCTCACACCTTTAGAAAAATCTCCAGCAAAGTTTTGATTACTTTTTGAGCAATGTTTAATGTAAAAGCAATCAAAAAAGGCGAAAGGCAGGTGCACGAACTTATCGAGAAATCGAAATGAAACATTATTTGTTATAATTTTTACATACATATGTATATACAGATGTCTGTATGTATAGCAGCCAATACATATGTATGTACTGATGTCTGTATGTATAAGTATAGCACCCAATTGTACATACACATATCAATCAAGCACAGAACAAATAATAATAATGTATATTTAAATACCTATATGTATCCATGTATGTATGTATGCATAAATAAATATATACACGGGCTCCTAAGGAATGCAAAATATGGAGCTTTTGATTAGTTTCAGAACTGTTCGAAAGAAAACTGTCTTGGTGCTGCGTATATTAGTAATATGAGGCCAAATACAGACAACTAGACTGAATGACTGCACTGAAAGGGTATTCGAGGGTCGGCTATGACACTTCGCTGCAGTTTTCGTTGCCGTTGCAGTTGCTGTGGCCGTTCCCGTTAACTTAATCCAACAGAGGGGTGATACAGTCTTTCAGAGAATGGGTTCGGCTACTGGGGAAGAGGAAAAGACAAGTGGGACACAAACAAAAGTCAATCGGCAGCAGAGACGGCAGCAGCCGACGTGTCGGTCAGCAGGCATTTTCACGGTAGAATGCGCGACGCGACCGCGTAAACGTTTCAAACTCTGTAATTAACATTATATCATGCATTCACACACACGCACACTCACGCAGGGCTGTATGCGTGCGTGTCGGTTTGTAATGGAAAAAGTGCGTGAAAGGGTTACATTGCGAGGGTATACAAAAAATTATAATAAATACTCCACTTACCGGAGGGAAGGGTTTCGCATTGAAATTTATATTATTATTTGGAATAAGCTACCAGAAAAAAAAAAAAAAAAAAAAAAAAAAAAACATTAAGAGATAGTTAAGTGGTTAAAGCTGGCTTTTTTCTTTGTTTTCTTTGTTTTTTTCCTTCCATTTGCAGTTCCCTTCAGCCGCGCAGCCATGCAGGAGTCCAGGCCACGCACTTTTTGGCAAAGTGAACGGCGGTCTCAAATTGTAACCACAGTTATTTGTGCTAACTTCCTTGTTTCCAACTTTCCTGAGCACGAGCAACACAACGTATTTCAAAAATTTCCTGTCCAGCATTTAATACCGAAATAAATGGGGTTTCAGATGTCCACCTCATATATGTATGTATAAATAATCTAATATACTTTTTACTTATTGACATTGAGCTTATTGATTTGTCTATGTCCGGAATTTGTAATATATATATTGATACAATACAACGAAAAGGCAAAATTGACACATATACATATACATATATGCATTTATGCATGATTCCATATATTCACAGCTATATATAGTTAGTTACATCCATATATATAAATTCTTCTCTCCTTTGCAGTTATTATTAGCCACTTAAAGCGATATCCTCCTCCTCATCTTCATCTCCCTCTCCAACTCGGACTCCTTCTTTAAGGCGCTGCTCGGGCAATTAAACATGGCAGAAAAGAGGAACAAGACGAAACGAGGATAGTGAAAAGCAATGAGTTCGACTGTCTGTCCTTTTATTCGTTTAATGTGAAAACGAATCTGAAAATACCTTATAGGAATAAGTACACATATATGAATATGATTTAATGGGTTACTATAGATTGACGAATACTATTAGGATAATATGTATGTACTGCCTCCTTGTGAGTCTATAGAAGAGCTGATCCAGAATGCCCAGTAAGAATGCTGTGCTGAGACAGAGAGCTGAGCTGTTGACTGTGTTTAGTGGTGAGAAATAGGACTTGGTAAAAAAATAAAAATGTTGCAGTTCGGCGCCAGTTCATAGAAAAGCAAAACCTAACTTTAAAATATGAATACTTACGCTTTATAAATGAGAAAATTACACGGAGTTTTTCGATATGCCACGGCCCTGAAGAGGCTTAACAATTATTTTGGGGCATTTCCGCCAAAGCTTTTTCATCTTAAGAGGTCAGTCCGAGTATATACAAAATAGGAACGCGAGGAGCATATAAGATTCTATGACATTATTATTAAGTATTTATTAATATATATGTATATATATATATTTATTTTATATTATTATATTTTTTATACCCGATAGTATATATTTACAAATAGTATATTAACTTTGTATGAGTCTTAATAATGTGATTTAGAGATATGAAATATAATTGAAAACTCTTGAATAAGGACTTATCTCTCAGTCAGAGCTATTATAGGCTAACCCTATTCTTTTTGTGTTCAACAGTTATGTAGAGTATTCGTTCAACATCCACTGACTACCACAAATTCCAGGCCAAACTCTGTTCAAACGCGTTTTCCTTTTTATCACTTCAATTTTTGTTGATTTGCTTCTTTTCGAGAAAATTAAATTCTAAATTGTAGTGCCTGCAAGACAGAGAAACTGACAGGGACTGGAAGGCAGACAGAGAGAAAAATATATGGGGAGTGAGAGACAGGGTGGGGGGAGAGAGATAGAGAGTTTGAGTGGGGTGGGAGACTGAAAGGGCTCGAGTCCAGCTTGTGTACGAAATAGCAAACCAACCACCACATTCCACATTCTCATCTTGCACCTCCTTGGGTCTAGCACTGGACGTGCCATATTCGGTCGGTTCTCTCCTCAATTAAATTGTATTTGCGCAGGATCTTTGTGTTCCGTTGCTGCTACTCCTGCTGTCTATGCCCATAGCTATCCGCGACCAAAAACGAAGCGTGGCCATCGGTAGCCTCCGCCTGCGACCCCAAACTTGGGCCGGATGCAAAAGTGCTATACCGAAATCAAGATACAAATAAAGAAGACAATGTTACAGTCGAGTCTAACCGGCCGCATAATGCTTGTTTCAGTATTAAGGAAGTACAACACATATACATATATGTATATACATCCCACAAATCCAATACACCCTGTTTTCTTGCCTCGAACGAGTATGCACATAAAAAAAAATTAGAAAAGCAAAAAAGACTGGCAAAAAATGGGCAACAACTTCTTTCGATGGCGACTTGGTGGGGCTGTACAGCACAAAGTAAATAAATAAAAAACAAAAAGAAGAACAAGAAAAAGAAAAATGAGTAAGAAAAAGAACAAAAAGAAAACGGGCAACCGGGTACTTTAATGGCCAGCTTTAGCCTTACGCCAGTGCTGCGAATTTAGCCCGCTTTTTGTACTCGGTTCAACAGTTTTCTTCACGTCAAATCAAAAAACTGAACAAGTCAATAGAGGGGGAGTGAGAAAAAGGGGAAAGCTAAACACAGTTATATAAGAGAGTGCGCCCGTTTTAGCGGCTATTTAGCTATTTATCCAATTTTATCTTGTGGCTTGAAGCACCCAACAGGCCAACCGGGCAGCACTATCGTTCACGCGAACACTAATACAAAGGCAACGGCAACATCAGCAACAACAACAACAAATGTAGACACATTAAAAACACAGTAAAATGACAAAGATTTCGCTTTCCTTCACACTTCTTGTTTTGTATATAAGACTTTTTATTATTATTTTTTTTATTATATATTTTTTGTTATTTTATTTATTTATTTTACCCCCGCTTTTTCAATTTGTTTGAAATTGTTGGTACCACCCACCCGAAGACTGAACCAACCACTTTTGAGCCAATCCCTCCCTAGTCTTCCCTCGGGCGTCCACTAAACATATCTTAGCTTTTCATTCTTAATTTTTATACCCTGAACCCATTGAAAATGGGAAATCAGGGTATAATGGTTTTGTTAAAAGTATGTAACAGGCAGAAGGAGGCGTGGCAGACCCCACAAAGTATATATATTCTTGATCAGGACGACAAGCTGAGTCGATTTGGCCCTGTCCGTCTGTCTGTCCGTCCGTCCGTCCGTCCGTCCGTCCGTCCGTCCGTCCGTCCGTCCGTCCGTCCGTCCGTCCGTCCGTCCGTCCGTCCGTATGTATGAACGCGTCGATTTCAGAAGATATAAGAGCTAGAGACTTCAACTTTTTTTTAAAATGTCCGTATATATCACGCGCAGATCGAGTTTATCACTAAAAAACGATAACTCATTCCGATATTTTTTTATCGATAAAAAACCTTATCGAAGATCACTTAAATAATTATATCTCCTACATCTTTCAAGCTAGAGTCTCCAAATTTAAAATGTATATTAAGATGAATTTTATACAATTTCGGTTTTTGTTAAAATTTACCCCCCACCCCTAAAACCACCCCCTCACCCTCATCTTTGTAAAAGTCGTATATCAAATACTAGAGACTTGTGCTTCGGTATACACATACATTTTAACATTGTGAATACGTTCTGAAAGTTTCATTACGATCGTACGTCTAGAAATTAAATTATTCAACAAATAAGTTCTCCTAATATTGCCAACACTGCAGCGCAACCAAAGCGCAATCGCCTGTATATGTGAGTGTGTGTGTATGCGTCTGTTTGTTTGCATGTGTATGTGTGTACGTGTGTTTGTTTGTATGCGTGTGTGTGTGCGTGTGTGTTTGCTAATTATTTTTGAAATATCAGTTGCTTGTAGGGTTCAGGGGATCTCGTAGTCGAGCAGTCTCGACTAGAGCTTTCTTACTTGTTTGTATTTCTTTTACTGCCGCCTTGCCATATGATTGATTATATTCATTTCGCCCTCTTCTTGGGAAAGAAATTTCGAAAATCAAAACAAGAGATAATGCCAAAGAAAGAAGATGGAGGAGGAGGAAGAGAGAAAAATACCGTACTGACTTGGAAATACCCTATATTATCATCATCATAATCAAAATTATACTTGATGACTTGAAAATACTCGTATCTTTTTTTATACCCTGAACCTGAAAATGGAAAAAATGTTTTTTGTGAAAAAGTATGTAACAGGCAGAAGGAGGCGTGGCAGACCCCATACAGTTTATATATTCTTGATCAGCACGACGAGCTGAGTCGATATAGCCCTGTCCGTCCGTCCGTACGTCCGTCCAGTGTTCGTATGAACGCCGAGATCTCAGAAGATATAAGAGCTACATATATTTTGATTTTTGAGCCTCATTAGAATACCCTTAGACCTGAAGACTTCATATGTAGTATGTATATACATATGAAGAATACAAGCATTTTGTAATTAACAGATTTTGGATACCACGCCCCCTTTGCCCCAATTTATAAAAAACGTTTCTTAAGTACTAGAGACTTGTGCTTTAGAATGTACATACATTTTCACCATAAGATTACGCTCTGAAAAATTGAACGTCTACCAAAGAAATTATTTAACAAATAAATTCCCATAATATAGCCCACACTGCAGCGCAGCCCAAACGGAAGGAGCTTATGCGTTCGAGTGGATGCATGTATGTATGTGTGTATAAAAGAAATGCAGAATGATTAGAATATCAGCTTGAAGGGTTTAGGATATCTTCCAGTAGAGCAGTCTTGACTAGAGCCTTCTTACTTGTTTTTGGTTCTGATCGCTAGATGTGTATGAATGTTTATAAATGGGAGCACCCTATGATCATATAAGTTTCACTATTACGATTCGGACAGTCACGCAGCAGAACAGCCGGACAGGAAACAAATAAACTTATGCAAATGAGGCTGTAAGGGATGGGCAGGGATGGGCATGTATGGCACCAGCTGCCGGTTAACCCGATCCGAATGACCGAAAGGTACAACGGCCAAATCAATGTAGAAACCCTTTTGCCGGGCATTACCTGCTCGATTTCAGCTGAATGTCCTGGTCCGGCGTCCCTTTAAGCTGACGTAGCGACCGCTCGGGAAGGGCCTATCTAATATGCACGTTCTGTTCTTTACCTATGCAAATCACAGCTTCATCTGTAACATCTGTCAAGCCACATCATACATATATATATATATATATATATATATATATATATATATACAAATATGATAGTTGATAACTTGGAGCTGCATTACGGCTTTTTTAGCTTTAGGGTTGACCATAATTCGAAGCAAGGGTTGTAATGCCTGCCTAGCTGGAACCCCTAAAAAGCAAAGAGCACGCACCCGTAGCTAGAAACTCCTTTTATACAGTAGTGATATAGAGCTTAAACTGGGTAAGGAACAGGGCCAGTGCCGCGGGGTGTTTTCGTTTACCGTAACATGCTTTTTAACATTCTAGGGGCATGAGAGTGCATCCACGTGTCATTTCGCGGCGACCGAATCCTTTTTGCGAAACCGTTACATGTAGGCATCAAACCATTGACCACATACGACACACAGATGCACTGGTATAAGCACAGGTGTAAGTATACATCGCAGTGTAGGCGGCATGTACACGTGTGTATGTACGCGATTATTATAGACATTCTCTATAGTCTTATTCCTTATGCTCTTCTAGTGGTCTTGCACAGTGGACGTCTTAACAACAGTAACAGTGAGCTGTATTCTCCTACTCATGCATCAGTTAAGACTCAGCGTATGTTCAGCTTTATCTTCGGGAAGTTAGTACTTCTGACAGTCAATAACTGGTCATAGTGTTGCAGCTAGAACTATTGTTACAGGGTTAATCGTAACTCTGCCCAAACCTTTATATTAACATTAACGAGCGAAAATATAAGGGTATATGGTTGTCGGTATGGCTTGAAGTGAGTTTTCGTGCGTCCCTTGAAACGCGTTTTCACTTGCTTGCGGCATCCAGATACGAGATACAAGGTACGAGGGCGCAAACGACGCGTACAAGTAAATGTATCACCTGTGCTTCTCAATTTATACTTCCTTAACAAGATCTGGGCCACTAGAGTAATGTAAGCCATCTGCTCGATCTGCGCGATTAATTCGCGAACCCTCCTAAACGAAGTACAATACAAGATACATGATCAAGAGCTATGGCGGATATATCTACGTGGCAAATCGAGAAAATCAGAATTTTCTACAGTATTAGAGCTAAACTTAGCTACTAAATTTCTGATGGTATTTAAATGAGTATTTTTCAGTCGGTAACGCGTGACTGCAACGTTCTTACTTGTTTATATTATTATATTGGTCAGTTTCCTTTAAACAAGCTGTCGCTAAGAGGGTAATTTTATTGCACGGGCATTCGAAATGCTTAACAATAATTGCATTGTTATATACATGTTATGTAATACATATTCATGTACATGTATGCATACATCTAAATATATAATACATGTATAATGTGCATATATGTATGTGTGTTATTACATGCAGCAAATATGTATGCATAATGTATGTCTATTCACAAGCTGCACCTCCACTGCTTTAGTTCTAACATCAGTCTATGATGCAAGAACAGTCGTGGTCATAAAATAGTTCCTTTAATGTGCACCAAAATTTTGAGATGATGCAAAATATAGTTAAAGATCACCTCACCTGGAAGGGATCTTAAAGTAAAAAAATCTGCCTTTATAGAAACGACTATTCCAGAAGGTAAAGAATTCGATCCTCGCTACACAAAAAAAGTGAAGCATAAAATAAAAAAGATTTTGAATGATTTCAATAAGAAAGCTCTATTCGACTACGAGATCCCCTGTACCTTTCGGGCAACTGACATTTCAATTTCAATTATTCACACATGCACACACACACACGCAGTGGCTGCAGTGAGAGAACTTAATTATTTTATAACTTTTCTTGTGGGTGGACTATCTTCATGACTCTTTTAGATTATGATTATAACATGGATATGCATGCATTTGCTAAAGCACAAGGTTTCAATATTTGAAATACGAAAAAAATACAAAATAAAAAAACTACATTTTTTCTTTTTTTATTTGAAACTTTTGAAAAACAAAATTATTTTTTTATTTCCAAATTTACTTATTTACATTAATATATGTCTAATACAGAGTCGTGCATTTAAATTGTAATGTTTAGGGCAGTAGAAAAAATGTTTTGCTAAATTAAGCTGAATAAAGTCAAGGAGGGGTGTACCTATTATTTTCATCATGAGTGTATTATATATATATACACATAATGCTCACTCATGATGAAAATAATAGTATAATAATAAATAATATAATAATAATATATATATATATATATATATATATATATATATATATATATATATATATATATATATATATATACCTATTATTATATATATATGCGTTTGTGCTAAGTATAAATATGTGTAAGTATGTATGTGTGAGTTTGCGTTTGAATTGCGCATTAATTTGGAGACGTGTGCAGCCACATGCACATGGCCAGCTATGCGCGTGTGCGTTTATGCGTGTGCATATAGACTGGACATTAATTCGTATACATATTTTGCCATTTGAAATTCTATTGTAAGGTATGTGAGTGCGTATTTCCTTATGTGCGTATAAGTACATACGTACATATGTATTTTAATAAATTCTATATGCACGAATCTCTTCTCGATAATTATGCCCACATTGCAGAAGCTACATATTTAGAGTAGGCTCCTGCTCTTTATTGCTCCCTTCGACTGTTACTATAAATTTGCAGTTGCTTTTGCATTTTGAACAGCTCGTAGGGCGCCGCCTATGAATTGGCATTGGGAACAGTCTCTTCACTGCTCACTTGAAATCATAATGTTGAAATGTATGTACATACCAAAGCACAAGGCTTTAGTAGTTGAGAAACGTTTTTTCAAATTGGGAGCGAAGGGGGCGTGGTATCCAAAATCTGTAGGTTACAAAATGTATTTATCATATGTACATACACAGTAGATCTTAAGTCTTCAGGTCTAAAAATGTCCAAATGAGGCTAAAAAAACAAAATCATTCTTTCGATTATTCTCGATAGTCAAATTATCGAATGATTTATCGAAAAAATGATAAGCTCGTACTGTGTATGGTATACATAAGTATGCATGCCAAATTTCAGCTCTATAGCTTTTGTTTTGAGATCGACGCACTCATACGGACGGACGGATGGACGGACGGACAGGGCTATATCGACTCAGCTCGTCGTCCTAATCAAGAATATACTTTACGGGGTCTGCAATGATTCCTTCTGTCCGTTACATACTTTTTCACAAAACCATTATACCCTGATATCCTATTTTCAATGGGTTCAGGGTATAAAAACTACAATGGCTGTGTGTAAATGCTTATGTACACATGTATGTCCATGTATTATGTATTTCACAGAAAATGCCATATAAATATCAAAAATTTGTACTTGATACAAAATAATACACGAAAAGATATGTATGTACATTCCATTTCGACACACATGATTCATGTACCAAATATAAATTATATATAATCGCAGTAAATACATGGATATACATATGTATATGCCTTTCAAAAAGAAAATATGTTTATTATATACATAATTATGTTGGAGCTGGGGATCCCAACTAACTGGAATGGACTTCTACAAACGAAGAAGGATGGTATGGGAGGGGGGAATTGTTTGATTGCAATTTGTTGGGCACAATTAATTTGCGATGCAAGGCGACCATTTTGGTTGAATTTAGCTGCACTTCCTGCCTACCAACAACTATGCACAATGAGCGACGCCATCTTGTGTGTTGCAAGGGTGTGCAGAGCAGGGACTTTGGTTGAGGGTGGAGGTGTCAGTTCTTACTGCAAGCGTCGACCCCTTGCGGGTAGACATAGGCCGTGTCGAGTAGAACTCAATATATACATATGTGTAAGGGTGGGTGGATCTATTTTCTCTTCTTACGCCATGTGTTAGTTACGTGTCCTATTCCACTAAGTACTTCTGCGTATAATATAAATACAGATTCTGATTCAGCAACTCTATCGACCCATAAGCCTAATCCAAAATATATCCAATCTATAAATACAGATTCTGATTCAGCAACTCTATCGACCCATAAGCCTAATCCAAAATATATCCAATCTACATATGATAATACGCCTTTTACATGGGTGAGGCGAGGGGGTGAATTAAGGGGTGGGGGTTAAAATAAATAAAATACACATAAGTCTACATTTAAAATTTGGAAGTTTAAGCTTTTTAATCGATAATAAAATATCGGGAGTAGTTATCGATTTTTTATCTATATGCTTGATAAGTTGGTTGGTTTTGGTGTCATCTGCCGTATTAACCTTGCATTGGTCTAGAGATTCCACAGTCCAGATGGCATTAATAAAGTAAAACAAATGTATATATATGTATATGTATATGTATATGTATATGTATATGTATATGTATATGTATATGTATATGTATATGTATATGTATATGTATATGTATATGTATATGTATATGTATATGTATATGTATATGTATATGTATATGTATATGTATATGTATATGTCTATGTCTCTGTCTCTTTATTGTATCTGTCTCTGTATCCATGTCTCTGTCTCTGTCTCTGTGCTGTCTCTGTCTTGTCTCTGTCTCTGTCGCTGTCTCTGTCTCTGTCTCATGTCCTTGTCTCTTGTCTCTGTTCTGTATCGTCCTCTGTCTCTGTCTCCTGTCTATGTCTCTGTCCTCTGTCTTGTCCTCTGTCCTCTGTCTCTGTGTCATAGTATATGTCTATGTCTATGCATGTATATGTATAGTGCCTGAATATGCAATGTATAATGAGGAATTCGAATGGTGGGTAATAAGGCGCAGCACAACACCCAGAACATTCATAGTTATTTCTTACTGCAGAAGGAGCACTGTTCGTCCTGCTCAGTGGTCAGTGCTCTCGTCCTCTCTCTTTTCGTATCGTATCTTCTTCTCGAATGCTTTTTATATCGCTTCGCTCCATCAAGTTGCTGCTACTGTTGCATATTCGGGTCAGCTGCTGGGCTCTGTTCTTTACAAAATGTAGAATTTGAAAATCCTAATGAAAATGGAAAGAGGAGTAAAAGTTCGAACTGGGCAGCTGGGGCTAACTCTGGTTTTTGCTGCGACTCCTGCACCGAGTGTGGCGTCTTTCACATGGTTACCGGCAAAAGCAAGAGTGAACTGCACTTGTTTCAACAACCTTGACATAAGTTTGGCCTTCGTCCTTCAAGTTGGTCATTGTAAACCTCAATTTGTTGTCGACAGCTTTAGTTTTATTGTAATTCAAGTATTCTTTTGCACATTCGACTCTTTTTATACCCTGAACCCATTGCAAATGGGAAATCAGGGTATAATGGTTTTGTGAAAAGTATATAATAGGCAGAAGGAATCATCGTAGACCCCATAAAGTATATACATATATTCTTGATCAGCACGACGAGCTGAGTCGCCCTGTCCTTCTGTGCGTCCGTCCATCCGTACGTCTTAACGCGTTGATCTCAGAAATTTGAAATTTTCATATGTATTTTATAGAAGCTCGAGTTTTGTTGAAATGTACCGCCACCCCTTAATCCATCCGCTCACCCACATATTTGTAAAAGGCATATTTTAAATATTAAAGACTTATGCTTTAGCAAGTGCATGCATACCCATGTTATAATCATAATCTGAAATCATGAATCATAAAGATAGTCCACCCACAAGAAAAGTTATTAAATAATTTAGCATAGTAATCCCACACTGCAGTCAATGCATATTTATGCGTGCGTGCGTATGACTGTGTGTGTGCATATGCGAATAATTATTATCAGTTGCGCGAAGGGTTCAGGGGATCTCGTAGCCGGGCAGTCTCGACTGGAGCTTTCTTACTTGTTTATAGTTGAGTTAAATGAAATAGCCCTGCACATGTCGTTATACCGCTGCATCTATCTAAGCCCCGAACTTTTCCCTTTTCCCAGCCTGTGTTTTGCTTACACTCGCTAAGTATTTCAGGTTAAATTTGTGTTTTTCCGTGACGAAAAACTGGTCTGATTTAATCTGTTGTAATTGCACTTTTTCTGCGGGTTTTCACGTCCTAGCAGCCTGCATGCCCCGATAACGGAAGTAACTTGACAACAGTGCGTCCGGATTCCGATTTAACTGGACCGCCCATTAGTTGGCGCGTTGTCGGCTGTCATTTACAATCCAGTTAGGATCTTCAAGCATTTGTAGATTCGCATAGCTAAGAAGGCCAACTCAAGGACGAGTCCCCCTTACGGCTTGGTGACTCCAGCTTCATGCTGAGCATGTCTTACGCTAGTGCTAGCCTCAAACAAATCAATAGCATGCCGGATTGTCTAGCCGGCTGGCTAGTCAAAAATCGATGTCTAAATTGGACGATAAGCATATACTGTATGCTCTCTTCATACAAGTGTATGTGTATGTACGTGCACATTAATGTATGCATAGCACCCTTATGTATTTCTGCAGACGCATGTATGCATGCATGCATATTCGGTGAATTTCCTGCTTGTACATACAAGGGCGGACATGAGTATATGAATGCATCAGTATATATAGTGTATGTATGTGTGTGTCTGGAAGAGAGAAATGCAATTGCACATAAATGCAACGTCGTAGCAACAAGCGGAAATGCATCGTGGTACACACACGTACACACACAGATACTTACGTACATAGACATAAACTGTCCAGACAGTCGTAGAGCGGGTGACCGAAGATAGAAAGAGACAGAGAGGGATTGTGTGAGAGAGATCGTAGATTCAGGCGTGTAAGAGACAGCAAAGCCATGGAAAGTAAGCATTATTATTGTGCACAAATTCACAGGCAGCAAGGGAGAGAGAAAGACAGAGAGTGAGCAGGAGATTGGAGGGGAGGGACAAGAGAGTCTGGGGCTTAGGGTTGGGTATTGTTTCTGGCCAAATAAGGGTTGTTGCTGTGTTCGTGTGTGTGTGTGTGTGTGTGCATGCGTGTATGCGTAAATGTGTGTAGATAGTGCAGCAGGAACTGACTGAACTTCAATGCAACTGCACTCGGGGCTGCATTCAACGTTGTCGACATTGGTGTCGGCGTCGGCGTTGGCGTTGGCGTCGGCGTCGGCGTTGGCAAAACACTGCAACATGGAAACGTGTGTGCGGATCGGGGTAACGCGTGAGCGCGTGCTTGTGTGAGGCCAAAATTCAACTGCAATTGCAACGGCAAAGGCAAGTGCAACTGTCGCTGTAGTTGCAGCGCGACCTCTGGCGTCTGCTGTAACTGACGTCAGCGTCGGCGTCGATGTTAGCCTACCACTGGTCGTTCTAAATGTTGATGTTGGCTTTTTGAGGAAATTGTTGAGCAAAATACTTTAGCTCGATAAAGCCAGTTTGACTTTTATACTAACTATGCACATGTTCTTCAGTAAGTAAAAGGCCATCCGTATTTCTCATACATATAAACACAAAATTTTAATTTTTATTGGTGAAATACATATATATATAAGTATGCGCGACACACGTTATGGCTCCGCCAGAATTGATTGGGTCTAAATTGACAGCGATTCAACCTTACCTCTCGGAGGCATGGTTGTTCGCTGGTGAAAAGCTCTCAGCTAATGCTTACATTCCGCCAACGAATACTGGAGCTCATCAGTCTTCTACACTGCATAGGATTTGGATGCAACCGGATCCACATTGGCAACCAAGTCTGCTTCTGCTGACGTCGCGAGGTGTGTTCGCTGCTGTCATTGACGGCGACGCCGGCTCCAACGTTGACGTCGCTGCTGTTGCTGGCGTTTATCACACATACGTTTTTATCTTATAATAAGCCCAACGAACGCTGCAAAGCCCTCGACGTGGACGTCGCACACATCGACAAATCCATAACAAAATCATTAACTGCTGTTACGGCACAATATATATATATATATATATATATATATATATATATATATATATATATATATATATATATATATATATATATATATATATATATATATATATATATATATATATATATATATATATATATATATATATATATATATATATATATATAACAGCAGTCAGTTTTTATCCTTTTATTATTTCGTTGTCGACGCATTGACCAAACGTAATAGTCCATGGAGTAGAACAGCCGACTGCGGATCGTCAATTGACCTCGCGGAAAATTTTTATTTCTCAAACGTGAATATCAACAGTGATTGTGCACCAACAAAAGCCACAATAACAACAACAAATTATCATCATTATTTTTATTAAATATACTTCATTATTTTATTAATTTGTTCAATATCTTTATTCTGCACCTGAAATAGATCTATCACAATGAGTCCGTATCAAGCAAAAGATTCCAGAATAGCCGCACTATATCTAAATTACCATGTACTTGCCATGTACAGCAGATCAATCGACAAATAATGAAGTATCACCAGTTACCGGCTTCATATCTTTGCATAGATTTGTCGAAGAAATTCAGCTTTACTTGAGAAAATATTGGGACAGCTTGTGATAGCGCTATTTGTTGCTAAATTTGTGAAATCACCTATGTTATTATTATGCTGAAACTCTCTCTCCCTTTCTGTTTCTTTCAAATTCCAGATCATCATAATTTAAATAAACAAAACAATAGACCATCAACGTTTTCAAAATCAACCAAAATAGAAATATTTGCTAATGTCAAAAGCAAATATAACAATAGAACTCCAAATGCCAACTCAGCCACAATTCAGTTTTGAAAAGCAATAGAACGGATACAGTTAAAGCTTCAGTTAACAATTTTCACAACAATACTAATTAACAAACATCAACAACAATGTAATGCAACAATTTTCATAAGAAACCCAAATTCAACGATTTAACTCGAATTCCCAACCGTTAAAAGCGACAACAAAAATGTGTTAAAGATTAATTTGTAAATAAATGATTAAAATATTGCAAAATTGAAATCAAAAGTACAAAGCTAAGGACAGCGAAACAAAACGAATTATTCACAATTTATAATTTTGATGCCGATTAAAAATCCAATAAAAAAAGTACAACTTTGAGAAACATATGAAACTACGCAAAAAAAAGTTCTCGTTGAGTTTTATTTGAGAGGAAACTTCGCTCAAAAGGTCGCAAAACAACAGAAATTAATAGTAATAATAAGCAATTTCAAATTGAAACCAATATGAAGACACATTTATAAAAAATAGATAAACAGCAAGGAAATTTAAAAACAATTAAAGAAACAATTTAAATAAGTCCTAAAACTTTATAAGAGACAATAAAAATATAAAATATTTAAACCAAATAAAATACTAATTTACTTGAAATCAAATTATAAAATATATAAAAAATAACATAGAATAAATAAAACAATACCAAAAGATCAATTAAATAAAAATTAAAAGGATTTTTAAATATATCACTTACCCCTTTGTTTTTAACGTTTTTTTGTACTCGGTTTGAAAAGAAGAAAACGCAAGAAGAATCTCCAGGCAATTATTCTTCCGATCAACAAGAAATTAAGAAAGTTGAAAGAAGAACTAAATCAGGTTATACTTAACAATTAGCATAAGTATCAAATATTAATTAATTAACTGGCAATTAACGGTAGCTAAGCTTAGAGACTTTTACTACGACTATCGAGCGCAGTCGAACGATTAGCATCAAAATAATTCCATTCTATGCAAATCGAAAATACACTGACACCGGCACAGACAGTTTTAAATACCACTTACCGTATAGCTAGCATCTATAGATATAGCATAAACTCACACACCCGGACACACAAACACACACAGACTATATAGACTAGATATAATATAATAATATAGTAATAATAATAATAATAATAATAATAATAATAATAACAATAATAATAATAATAATAATAATAATAATAATAATAATAATAATAATAATAATAATAATAATAATAATAATAATAATAATAATAATAATAATAATAATAATAATAATAATAATAATAATAATAATAATAATAAAACAAGAATCAAATAATACAAATACTCTAAATTAAAAATGTAAGAATACATAAAGGACAAAAATAAAAATATAGCTTTGTAAGGACTAAGTACATAAACTAATACAACTTTTACTATAATAAACGTGTAAACGATTATATTTAAATCTTGAGCAAATCGGAGCGATAGAACAAATTAAAATATTTCGGGTGATATTTTGGCCTAAGCAAAAACGTACATAAAAACAAATTGTGATCAAAAATTTAAAAAAGCAATCGGAAATAAACGATAAAATATTATTACAAGTATCAGTTTTAGACAAATTAAATAAAAAGCAAACAAAGAACCACAACAAAATAAGCGAAAAAATTATGAAATTACGATATCGCGATACGCAACGTGTGCCTTAAATTTCGGCCTTAAGTTCAAATTATTTTCAATAAACCATAAGAACTGTAGTATTTAAAGTATAATATACAATATAAGCCCCCATATACACATACATATGTTGTCGTTCATGAACAAACTATCCTAATAGCCAAGTTTTAGGAATGCTTATAATTCCAAGGTGAGTTCCATGCAAATAATTTTAGAATACATTTTTGTCATTTTTATTATTTTTGTTATTAACATCATATAAGAATAAATTAAGAGTCGAAATAATACAATACAAATTAATGAGGATAAGGTCATTTAAAGCTCTTTTTTGCCGTATTTCTCTATAAAATAAAGAAAAAAATAATTAAAGCCGCATTATAAAAGAGTAATGTGGGTAATGTGGGACTTTTTAACATAGCATGTTATCCCGGATATCACAGAATAAATCGAGCTAAATGTGAGTGTGTTCCAGTCGTATTTAGAAGCTGCATTTACTGTTACCGCCTCCTTAGGTCTCTCTGTTACTCCTATTAATGCCGTAGCTACTAATACTGCTGCTGTTCATTAAAAAGGCTCTAAGAGACGAACGCAGAGCCAGAGACAAAACCAGAACCAGATATAGTTCCAGTTCCAGTGCCAGTTCCAGTAGCCGGTTCGCAAGAGTAAACCTTAAGAGAGGACGCTCGTGAGACAAGAATCGTGGCTCTGGCGTCGACGTTGACGCTGGCGTTCGCCACGAAGACGTTGTGCCATGTGACGAAGATGGCAGGGAACCTGGGCCACGAAGACGTTTGACTTACTTTGCTCTGCTGCTGCGAACATAGCAATATATAAGCGGCTCGCGTTTTGCTTTTCCTTTTTGTTTTTACCGTTAAGGTTGCTGCTGTTCCCAAGTTCTATTTCTAAGCACACACGGACGTGTATATGTATATGTATATATCCTGCTTGCGAACCGTCAGCGACATTCATATTTATTCTTGTTCGAGGCAGCGACAAAATTAGTTTTTCAATGACTCGCGCGCTGCCAGGTTATCCTTATCTACCGTCTCCTGTTCGGAACTACTAAATATAGGACTGCTCGCTAGCCAAACTGAGTCGCAAAACGCGTCAATTCCTCAAAAACACTGTAACTGTTAACTGTTTCGATTTCGGCCAACGAATTCCATTGCATAAGGCATGTGTCGCTTTGCAGATTGTTGGCGGCTGCACAGATTAATATGGTACCGCTGTGATCCTCAGCATAATCGGAACTAAATCGAATTTCGTAAATCGCACGAGTACGTCCTCGAACCACCCAACCAAAATAGATTAGTATTAAATTGTTAATCATTCCTAAAGTATTGTGTGCGTGTGTTCTGCGGTGTGAAACTAAAATATTAATATTATTACTTTTCTTACCAGACATTTCATTTATCACTTTTTAAACATATACGAAAAAAAATTGGAGCTATTTCTTATAGACCTCCATGTTTTATGGGTAATTTATTAGCTTATTTATTATTATCATCATTCCTAAAGTAATGTGTGCGTTGTTGTGCGGTGTGAAACTAAAATATTATTATTATTACTTTTCTCACCAGACATTTAATACATATACGATACAAAATTTGAGATTCGTTTAGCTATTTATTATAAACCAATATGTTTTATGGGTAATATATTAGCTTAAGTTATTATCATTTTTTTTTTATTATTTTTTTTTATATTTGTTTCTTTTCTTTATTTTTCATGCCCCCTTAAATGCGTTGAAATTAATGAAGTTATAAATTGTAATTTGATTGTACTTTTAAAATTATTGTTTTATATATATATACAACTTCATTAATTTCAACGCATTTATGAGAACATGAAAAATAGTATATGGATCGGCGATATCTATTTAGGAAATTAAACTGAAGCGTATAAGACTGTGAATTGTGATAATACAGATGTAACTATCTTTTAAGACCTTTTGAAAGAAAAATTTCTAAGCAGATGTATTCAGGGAGAAATTAAAGATGTGTCATAAATACAACAAAGATAGTACAATGATAATAATTGTAAGCCAATACCATTTCCAATGTAGTTAAAGCTCCAGTGAAATATTATTTGCATTTGATTATCGATACTTTATCAAAGTTATTAAATTGAACCTTATCGTATCATCTACACATGATCATCATCTACAATGAAAAAGAGAAAACTAACCACAAAATTAGAAGATCCCATCTTTACAACAACATTTAGAAAATTTTTTTTTTATATTGTATGGTTAGTAGCTCCATAATTTGAAAAGTTATGTCTCAATATTCCTAAATATATACATCAACTCTTAATAAGATGTTATTTGTATTTTGATGGGCAAACATAATAATGATAAATGATCTAAAAGTTTTTTATTTTTTGAACACGACATCATTAAATCTCTTATCTTATCTTATATGTAACTAGTTTTGTTTACCTGATTTTGTTAAAGATCCTTGCCACAGATCCAACCCAGCCCTGGATCCGGAGGAACTGTTATTTCGATCACAATTGAAGATCGACGAGTGGCTACTGCGGCAGCTCACCAACGGCCAACAGCAGCGCCGCTGAACCAATCTCCGGTTGAAGGAAACCGAAACGGAAGCGGAAGCTGAAGCTTTAAGTAAGGCCATTACAAATGTTTAAAATGGATGCCACTGATTTTTGGCACCAAGCGCGCGTGCCTTTCACTCTGCAAAACCATCAGCAGCAGCAGCAACAACAGCAGCAGCAGCAACAACAGCAGCTACAGCAACAGCAACAGCAACAGCACCATCATCAAAGTACGCATCCACATCCGCAGTCGCAACCGCATCCGCACTCCTTAGTTCCTCAGCAATCCTGTAGCAATAACACAAGTCACCTGCCGTTACTAAGTAAATTGGAGGAGTCGCAGCAACAACAGCAGCAATCACCATCACACCAGCAGCAGCACCATGTCGATCAGTGCTATAGTCGTGAGGCATTTGTTGTGCAGCAATCGCTGACGGTAACGCCAGCAGCGCCGTCGGCGCACCTCAGCAATCATCATTTGCTATTCAATGCAGCCGCTGCAGCTGCTGCTGCTGCGCATCTGAAAACCACAGCATTGAATAATAATTCAGCCAGTGGTTCTGGCTCCGGCTCCAGTTCCCGTACCGCAACCGATCAATTGGACAATCCGAGCGATTGCAACAGCGTTAGTAATCTCCTCTCACTGAACACCAAGCAGGAACAGCATTCGCAGCAGCAAGAGCATTCCACCGATCCGCACACAACATCTCAACAATCAGAGCAGGCATATGCTACTAGTTTCTTTGCCGC
This sequence comes from Drosophila navojoa, assembly GCF_054131105.1. Classification (NCBI taxonomy): domain Eukaryota; kingdom Metazoa; phylum Arthropoda; class Insecta; order Diptera; family Drosophilidae; genus Drosophila; species Drosophila navojoa. The sequence continues at coordinate 520,402 of NC_142894.1, read as the reverse complement.
TTCCGGGGATCAGCATCCGAAGCAGCCACAGACACAGTCACAATCACAATCACATTCACAATCACATTCACAGTCACAGTCACAATCACAGTCACAATCACAGTCACAGTCACAGTCACAATCACAGTCACAGTCACAGTCACAGTCACAGTCACAGTCACAGTCACAGTCACAATCACAGTCCCAGGCGCATCAGCAGCCACACCAATTACACAGCCCGCTGCTCTCAAAGACAATATCGCAAGGTCAACAATCGCCGCAGCATTCGATAACGCCATCTGGCGGCAGTTCTACGCCTGATATTAAGTACAATAACGAAAAGCTAGCCAACGAGATTCAGGTAAAGTTGACAGCTTTAACATAAATATATAGAACAAAACAAAATAAATAAACGAAACATTCAGCTAACAATACGGAATGACCCTGGATAATGTCGAAAATGACAGAAAAAAAAGCAAAGCGTGTAAGAAGAAAGAGTAATAAGAAAGAGGATACCTAATTTCTGATATTCGAATTCAAAAGCCCTTAAGAGAGTTGAAAATGAGAATAAGAAAGTATTTGCTGGGCTAAGGGTATTCATACTCTTCATCCTGCAAGAGCGAGGAGTCGAAGAGAGCTAGTCTCAAAAATTTCCCATATGCTTCCATCTGCTTCAACCTTTACCCCTTTACTTGGGAGTCAGAGAAAAGAGCACGCCAGAAGGGGTGGACGGCGATAAAGATGTGAAGTAAAGAGAGGTGTATACGGTACATGAAGCAAGAACTTGTGCTCTCTCACAGTAGACGACCTTCTAGACATTTTTAATTGTGGCGTTGGTCTTGCGTGCTCTGCTAGCTTGAGAGTCAAATTTGGTCTTGAATTTTTCTTCTTTACCGTTAAAAATTTCGTCGAAGGTGAGAGACTTGAGCAATGCCATCGAATTTCCCCTCTCAAAAATCGAAATTTTCAATTACGTTTTTCTCTGCTCGAAATCATAGGGACGGCAGCGCGAGCTGCTCTGAGACAGAGCGAGAAAGGTAGTTTGAGCATGAAAGGGACAAAATTCTTATAGCCTGCTTAGTTTTTAGGTTTTTTTCTTTCTTTTTTTTGCCAAGTAACCCCAATTCATAAACGTCGCGTTGGGCTATTTCTCCTCCTTTGTTTTTCTGCGTGTGTATGTGTATATATATATATATATATATATATATATATGTATATGTGTGTGAGCTGAGGCTGGGGTGGAATTTAATCTACGAGTTGTTTTTGGGGTTTGGGTGAGAGTAAGTTTAGTTTTATACCACTGCATAATATATGTATGTATGTATGTGCACACACACACTCGCGAATAGTCATTATTCCTGTTCTTGCGTCGGACGCTGTCCGTGGCCACTGCCACTTCTGCTTTTGCTTTGCCTTTCCAGGGCGCATTCAGAGCGCAAGAAAGAGAGCGAGAGCGTTTGTATTTTTGTTCTCGTTCTTTGCTATGTTTTGCCTTTTTTTTAGAACCTAATTCGCGCATTATTTCTTGAAGAAAGCAATAATGGTACAACCACACACACACACACATACACAGAGACTCACACCGATGTCGCCGAGTTAGAAAGAGAAACCTAAGCTGACGCAAGTAACAGTACTCAGAGCAGAGCCGCTGGCGTCGACGGCGACGACCCAGCATAAGACGTTGCGACTGGTATCCCGTTTGAGGATAAGGCGAATCGTCTGCCGGCAGAAGTTCAAAGGACATCGGGCTGTCAGGTTGTGTGCGACTTCGTTTAGCCACAGTGAAATATCGTCATAGAAACAGTTTGCCAGTTGCAGTAAATAGGCGGTCGCGCTCTAAGCGGTATTTAGACACCTATAATTCCAACTTTTGAGTCATTCAAAAATAACCGGTCAATAATCGAATCGCGTTCAGTGACAGCCTCAAAACAAAAAACTTAGCCAAATCAAGTCAAGCTATCCCAACCCAGCCAGAGCGAACTACCAATCGTTACCTTCTGTTTCTTAAAGCCGGCTTCTGTTGCCCTCAGACACACACACAGACGGACACACAAACACATTCATGGACAGGCATGTTGATAAACACAGATATATGTACATACATATGTGTACACACAAATGAAAATAAATTACAAAAACAATTTTCCCACACACATACACCCACTCACAAAGAAAGAAAGTGCGAAAGAGAGAGTGCGTACATAAAAAACATGCGTAAGCTCGTGAAGTAAACAAACAAATAATTTGACAAGGATACCGAAGGAGCTGATGAAGCTGGTCTATTAAAGGATTCCACTACAATTGGAGACCCAATTCTTAATCTGTAGTCTCCACTCATAAATGCTTCTACGTATTACGCACAGGCACTCACTGGCACACATACACATTCAAAAACAGAAGTACAAACGAATAGACGTGCGACAGATGTGTGCGAGAGGCAACAGGAAATACAACTAGACACAATCGACACGCGCCCGGCAAGAAACAATAAAAAAAAAAAATATATATAAAATATATATATATATATATATATATATATATATATATATATATATATATATATATATATATAAACATATATACATAAATATATATATATGTAACATATGTACATATTATTTTCTCTGATTTTCAACATTAAATTGAAATCCATTTGCCAAAAAAAACCAAACATAAAAATGACTCTTGACTGTGAAAAGGAGCACGATGTAATTTTGTTTTCCAATTTTAAGAAATTGTGAAAATTTTAATTAAGCCAACGAATTATCAATTTTGGTTCATTTATAGTTTCACATTATGATTTTTTTCTGTCGCTTGCTATACTTTGTTCCCTTAGAAAATAGATACATATACCTATGTAGTTAGGTATATTATGTTGAGAAGTTGGTATAAATAATAGATTAGATTAGTGTATTTAATATGTAGATATCTGTATAATACATACATCACGAGAAGGAAACTTTAGCCGTGCCGCGCGCGTTACGATATACTTAGGGATTTAAGCCCCCTACCGAATGAGAAACCAAAGCTCAAACACAATTCGAATGCATTTGTGATTCCTAGAATATGCTAGAATTCACGCATTTCCATGTATGTATGTGTATGGACACATATTCTACACATTATAGTGGATTTTCCATTTTACAACAAATGCTAGGTAAACTGAAATATGGGTCTGCCACGGATCCTTCTGCGTGCTACAAACATTTTCACAAAAAACATAGCTATGCAGCGCAGCCGATGCATTTTAGTTCGGTAACCTTAAGCTAATTTTACGAATTTCCCGGTGCAGGTCTGCTTCACATTGATATAGGAGGAAATATTTTAGACTGGTCTTCGTCAATAAGCATGAGACCTAATCGGCAACAGGAAGACCCTTGGCGAATTTCAAAATGCTTTTCAAGAGTCTTGTAGAGCGGCTGATAAATAATTTAAGTTCCATTAAAAAAATTAGAATTCACGATAACGAAACTGTAACTCTAGTATAACAAAAATGACGCTCTTTCTATTCCTCCGTTCCTCTTTCTCTATTTCTCTCCCTCTTTCTCATTCTCTTGGGTTCTTTCTCTCTCACCCTCCCGCCTTAAGATAAAAAGACTAAGTGTAGTGCCTCTTTGTCTCTGTCTCTCCCTTTTTCTTGCTCTCTCTCTCTCTCTCTCTCTCTCTCTACCTCTTTACCTCTTTCTCGATTTTTCATTTTTGCTTGGTCTATCTGTCTGCTTCTCTTATTAATATCAAGAAAGACGTTGATATTAAAAAGTGAAGCAGGCCATAGTAAGCCTATCTTTCTCTCTTTTCTCTCTCTCATAACAATTAGTTTATTTATATTTGTCATATTTTTGGTTGTTGTGGATTATTATGAATAACGATGATTAGCTACTATACACATATGAGGTATTCATAAGTGAATTAAATGTTTGTCATCCATGATTTCTTTACAGCTTCAGCTTTCGAGGTCAAGCAGCGCAGCCGCAATCAGTGAACGAACCCTTGAAGAATGTTGGTCGACCCTGCAACGAGTGAGTTGGCATCTCTTCCGTTGTGTATAGTACTCTTCCACGTTGAAGACACCAAACACACTCACACACACAGACAAATCAAGAACTGAACTCACATGTCCATACTATCCAATACCAATTACTATCTTATATATGTATATATTATAATTTACCTTAAGTGTGTGGAAAAGACAAATCAAGTGTCGCCTTATGCCAAGAGTATTCCTCAGTAATGTTCCGATTTCCTTATTTTCATATATATACACTTAGACATATATTTATTAAGTTAATTTCGACTTCTTCCTCCACTATCAAAGAAAGCTTTTCCCGTAAATTAATCATAAGTTTGCCGTTACATTTTGAGTTTGAAGTTGCAAGTCGATCAATAAACTAGGATAATGTATTTCCTTTTCTATGGCACTTTATAAATTCTCTGAGCTTATGCAAACAAATAGACGAACGGACCTACGGATGTATGCATGGACAGTGCACAATACCAATATTTTCATTTGGTGAACAAATATTTTAGAGTCTGGCTAAAAAAAAAAAAAAAACTACGTTTTAATCGACACACACACATATGTGTGGGACATTCATATCTATTTATATTTGTTTCTAAAGTTAAGTCATTTGATAATCGGTTATTATTTCTCATAAATTATCAATTCACGTTGTCTACAATCCAAATGCTTTTGTAGTCTTACTTTTAACTCAATAAACAATTATTTCACATTAAGTTATATTTTCCTTAAAAGGTTTTTTATTTTCCTATACATTTTTGTTGGCTTACAGATATACAAATACACAGATATGCAAAATATACATTACAATATACGTATGAAATTCTTGAGATATATAAATAGGGTGCATTTAAAAACGCCCAGTGTCATAATTTTTTCGTTCGCTCCAATAAAACAAATAGCTTTTTATACCCTGAACCCATTGAAAATGGGAAATCAGGGTATCATGTTTTTGTGAAAAAGTACGTAACAGGCAGAAGTCGGCGTGGTAGACCCCATAAAGTATATATGTATATGTATGTCTGTCCGTCCGTATGAACGCCGAGATCTCAGAAGATATAAGAGCTAGAGAGCTGAAATTTTGGTATGCATACATACGATACGCAGTACGAGTTTTTCATATTGTTCGATAGCTCATCATTGATTTTGTTATTTGAGGCTCATTGGAGACTTCATATCTAGTGTGTATATACATACATACATACATTTGGATACCACGCCCTCTTCGACCCCAATTTGTAAAAAATGTATTTCACGTATTGGAGGCTTGTGACTACGCTCCATATGATTATGCTCTGAAAGTTTGATTAGGATTATATTTCTACAGAAGAAATTATTCTCATATTATTGCCCACACTGAAGCGCAGCCCAAGCGAAGTCGCTGCTTACTGAGCAGTTAGCAGATCGCGTGTGTATGTATGTATGTGGGCATAAAAGAAATGTAGAATGATTTCGGCATCTCCTAGTCGAGAAGTCTCGACTAGAGCCTTCTTACTTGTTTGATTATTTTATTGAATAACTTTAATGCGATAATAAAGAGTTAACCGTTCGATTTTGTAAATTTGTATGGCATTCAAAACATATCTTTTAAAGTTGCAGAAGTACAAGCATCTCTCGGTTTGTCAAGGCAAACGTAAATTGTGTCAAGTTTCTATTACTCAGAATCTTAATTTGTTTTTTGCTTCTTGCGCTTTGTGCTAAGAGCTGTTATATCGCCATCAATAGCACTGGCTAGTATAACGGATGAAGAACTTCAAGAAATTTTATAAATATTCTTTAAATGACCTTGGGCACTATTTCACCAAGGAGTGGGCGCTAGTTCACATTTACTACGCCCGGGGGCTTTATGACGCGAAAATTAGTGTTTATATATATATACATATATATATATAGTCTGCAAAAAAAGTTCAGGTGCACAACGATTTTTCAACTTTACGAAACGAAATAAACAAAAGTGTTAATGCGATATTTTTATACCCTGAACCCATTGAAAATGGGAAATCAGGGTATAATGGTTTTGTTAAAATGTATGTAACAGGCAGAAGGAGGCGTGGCAGACCCCACAAAGTATATATATTCTTGATCAGGGCGACGAGCTGAGTCGATTTAGCCCTGTCCGTCTGTCTGTCTGTCCGTCCGTCCGTCCGTCCGTCCGTATGTTTGAACGCGTCGATTTCAGAAGATACAAGAGCTAGAGACTTCAACTTTTTTTTAAAATGTCCGTATATATCACGCGGATATCGAGTTTATCACTAAAAAACGATAACTCATTCCGATACTTTTTTATCGATAAAAAACCTTATCGAAGATCACTAAAAAAAATTTATCTCCTACATCTTTCAAGCTAGAGTCTCCAAATTTAAAATGTATATTAAGACTCATGTCATACATTTTCGGTTTTTGTTAAAATTTACCCCCCACCCCCAAATCCACCCCCTCACCCTAATCTTTGTAAAAGTCGTATATCAAATACTAGAGACTTGTGCTTCGGTATACACATACATTTTAACAATATGAATACGTTCTAAAAGTTTCATTACGATCGTACGTCTAGAAATTAAATTATTCAACAAATAAGTTCTCCTAATATTGCCAACACTGCAGCGCAACCCAAGCGCAATCGCCTGTATATATGAGTGTGTGTGTGTGCGTGTATTTGTTTGCATGAGTGCGTGTGTGGGTGCTAATTATTATTGAAATATCAGTTGCTTGTAGGGTTCAGGGGATCTCGTAGTCGAGCAGTCTCGACTAGAGCTTTCTTACTTGTTAATTATATATTTGACCACATAAAAACCTGGTCATTAACTTATTTTAATAAAAACAGTTGACTTAGACTAAATAATATGTAAAAATACAAGAAAAACATGCCAAAAAAGTTTAGGTACACTAAAAAAAAAACTATCTATAAATATGTGTTCATATTTAGTAGGACCGCCTTTTGCTGCAATTACTGCAAGCAGTCGACGACGTATACTACGCACTAAGGGCTTGGTGTGATTTTCGGTGATTTTAACCCACTCGAAGCTCAAAACTGACATTAGGGAATCTTTTGAGGATATTTTATATTTTCGGATCCTTTTATCTAATAAATTCCAAATGTGCTCAATTGGATTGAGGTCTGGAGACTGTGGCGGAGATTGTAATTGATTTGTGTTATATGAAAGCCACCCCATCTCGAGATAAGAGGTCCGTTTCAGGTCATTATCTGGTTGAAAATAATAATGGACGTCACCTAACTCGAGCTGAGTCGCGCTCTCCTTGAGATTATCTTTCAATACTCCCAAATAGTAATGTTTATCCATTTTGGCATCTATAAATACCAGTTTCCCAACTTCAGATGTGGCCATACACCCCCAGACCATCGCGTTTCCTCCTCCATGCTTCACTGTTGCAGTTAAATTTTTTAGCTGTAGAGCGTTTGCGTTTTCTCCATACTTTTTGAGCCCCATCTGATCTAAAAATGTTAAATTTGGATTCGTCACTCCAAATTACTGGATCGCAAAATGAGTCTGGCTTGTTTAGGTGCTTCTGAGCAAATTCTGAACTTTTTTTTATTGGAAACATCGAAAATCAAAGGTTTCTTGTGCGAAGTTCGGGCATTGTACCCCATCTTATGGAGCACATTTCGCATAGTTTGCGGATGCACGCTAACTCATGAGGTTAGAAATATATCCTCCTGTATTTTTGGCGCATATGTTTTTGGATCCGTGTTTATTGTGGCTAGGATTTGGCGTTTATCTCTGACACTCAATTTTTTAGGACGGCTTGATCTTGGCTAAACTTCGAGTGCTGGCATTGTTCCGTAGGATACTATTATATTTTGCACACTGGAAAGGGATCGCCCAATCATTCGGCCAATTTCGCGTACTCCTTTCCCTTCTAAGTAGAGATTTATTATTATTTATAATGTTAAAATTGACCAACTGTAAAAAAGACGAAGCGTACCTAAACTTTTTTGTCCTGCATTTAGGTAGCAAATTTTGTTTTGCCTATTTCATAAATAAATACTTCTCTTGTATGTAAACTAATCTTAATTCACTAATTGTCATATAAGTTAAGGGGTATTTTTAACAATTAATGTTGATTTATATATAAAGGTTTTTTATATATAAAGGTTTTCCATTTTAAGAAATCAAAATACGAATTGAAGGGGTTTTTATATTTAACTTCATTTCAACAATTTTAGCTTATGAAAAATAAATAAAATTCATATTCATTTCAATATTATGTAATTAAAAACAAAATTAAATATAACAAGTAAAAAGACTCTAGTCGAGACTGCTCGACTAGGAGATACCCTGAACCCTCCAAGCTGACATTCTTATCATTCTGCACTTCTTTTATGCACGCACACATACATACACATGCATCCACCCTCACGCGCCGCGCTCTGCTAACTGCGCAGTAAGCAGCGACTGCGCTTGGGCTGCGCTGCAGTGTGGGCAATAGTATGAGAATTTACTTGGTGAATAACTTCTTTTGTAAACACACGATCTTTCAGGGCGTAATTATATGGTCAAAATGTGTGTATATTCCAAAGCACAAGTTCTTCTTGAAATACGTTTTTACAAATTGGGGGCGAAGGGGGCGTGGTATTCAAAATCTGTTGATTACAAAATGTTTGTATTTATCATATGTATATACACAGTAAATCTGAAGTCTCCACGTCCAATAGTATTCCAATGAGGCTCAATGAGTTATCGGATGAGTTATCGAAAAAATAAAGCAAACTCGTACTGCGTATGGTATACACGAGTATGCACGCAAAATTTCAGCTGTCTAGCTCTTATAACTTCTGAGATCTCGGCGTTCATACGGACAGACAGACGGACAGACGGACAGGGCTATATGGACTCAGCTCGTCGTGCTGATCAAGAATATATATACTTTGTGGGGTCTGCGATGATTCCTTCTGCCTGTTACATACTTTTACACAAAAACATTATACTCTGATTTCCCATTTTCAATGGGTTCAGGGTATAAAAAAATCAGATTAGCGAAAAATGTATAAAGATTTAAAAAAGCTTGTAATTTTTGATTGTTTCATGTACGTCATACTTATTTTTTCTATTGCGTTTTCCAAACTTATTAAATAATCAAATACATTATTCGGAACGTGATAATTTAAAAAAAAACGTGTTAGTTAGTAAGCTTGCGTTTCGTCTTCATCTTCATCTTCGTCTCAGCGCGCACCCTTTGCAGTGTTTAACAGAAAATCAAGAATTACGAATCACAAGAGGTTACGAAACGAAACTACGAATTATAAGAGGCTTCGAAGAGATTTATAAGAAGCAAGATCATGTCCGACTAGGCAGAAAAATGACGAATTAACGAATGGACCAAACTGTATGAGATTTTTACGCGCACTGTTTGCAGTGTTTAACAGAAAAATCAAGAATTATGAATTACAAGAGGTTACGAAACGAAATTACGAATTATAAGAGGTTTCAAAACGATTTATTAGATGCAATATCATGTCCGACTAGGCAGAAAAATTACGAATTAACGACGGGACCAAAATGTATGGGATTTTTACGAATTAACGAAGTTTTTTTCAAGGGAATTATCGAGACTCGACTGTATTGTACACTTACATATATTCCTACATACATATGCATGGCCGTGCGTACATATTGAAGATAGTTAGCGTGCCGTCCCTTTGCTCAGTTAACACATCCAGTCAACGCTTGTGCTTCTTATTCTCATATGAGATGATACAAAAGATCTACATACATGTACATATGTATATGTATGCATATGTAGGCTCAGATATGGATATATTTACATTTTACATTTTAAATGTTACCAAAACATGGAATTCAAGTTAAACTGAACGTATAAAATACATACACGTATACATATAGCACATGCATACATATGTATGTACATTGTTCATTTATGTGGGAAAATGCCGAGTGACGCACAGCCATAGCAAAGGAACTAACAGACTAACACAGAGGGTGTGTGAGTATGTGCAAGTACGTACACACATTTTTTGCAACCATTTTTTTTTTGTTTTGTTCATCTTCGACCACAATAGCTTTTTTTCTTTTTCTCCTTTGTTACGCTCGCTACTTTTTTGTTTCGTTTCTGGTTGTATTAGCTGTGGTACCTTACACCGACAAGAAGCATTTGCCTCTTACCACCGTACTTGGAGTTACCCTCGTCGTGGACGTCGTGGCCCACACTCCTTCACACACGCTCACACACACATACAGAGACGGACCCTAGCCGTAGAAATTCATTGGTGCAACTCTCCTCGTCGACGCTACTCTCCCTCTCCCGTTCCGTTTCATTCCACAGGCGTGTGCTGAAGTATTAGAAAAAAAGGAAACAGCAACAAAAATACACTATAGTAAAACAGAGAAAGAAAATGGTTAAAACCGTTGCAATAGAACAAAAATATATACATACATACATATGTATGCATCGTGCACACATACATGCATGTATATAAATACGTGTGTACGCACTTCGTTGTAGTTTCCATAAAATATAGTTTGTTTTAAGCAGCAAAATTGCACTTAAAAATCGTATAATTATCTGAGTTGGCTCATGTCTTATGAATTTATGTACATATATGCATGCAGCACTATGCATTTGTATATATGTATGTACATATGTATATGTACATATGTGTGTGGTTGTTTTTAGGGATTCTCTTGTACTTCCTCTCTTCTACAAGAGCAATCAGCCACTGACCCTCGTACATTTCGCTTTCCATATTCACGTTTCTCTTATCCCTTCTATAAGCACACACTTACAAATACACACACAGAGATGCTATTATCGCAATCTCATTTGCCCGACGATTCGCAGAACTGCCGTTGGCTGGCTAGTGGCTGGGCAGCGCCTTTGTATGGGTGTGTGCAGTTCTCGCCATTTTTATGGAAGCGACGGAGTCCCGGGCTAACGACCAACTAAATTAAAAAAAAAAAAGCAAATAACAAAAAATGCAGTTGCAAAGACTCTCGGCCAAATGACGAACAGCAGTAGCAGCAACAGCAACGAATCGGCGGGAGTGCAAACAAACCATTTGCCGACCAACCAACCAGAGAACACCGCACGCGGGTTGTCTCACTGGCCTGTCCGCCCCGACTGCCTGCCACCTGTCCGAGCGTCCGACTGCTGCTGGCAATACTGTGTTCGCCTGCGTTCTCTTCATCCTTTTCCGACTGGAATTCGTGTTCCCTAAATACCTAGATAATTCTTAGTTTTCTCGCTATCTTTATCTTTTTTGTTTATTTCAGCATCTTAGATTATATCCATCTCTTAAGTAGAACACTTTTTATTACATACAACTGTAAAAAAAATATTTTTTTATGTTTTTTTTTTAACTTAGTTTGAGAAAAATAATGCTCACGACCTTTATCATTCACTTTAGTGTCTCGTTTTTTTCCATTTGTTGCGTAATTCAGGTTTTATAAAAATCAGCAAAAAGATGTTTTTGTCGTCTTAATCTAAAATGGCATATATATATATATATATATATATATATATGCATATATATACATATGTGTATGTATATACATATGTCGTTCTAAATTAAAGTGCAACAGATTTCAGAATGTCATTTAGAGTAATTTCCATATAGACACAGATAAGCATATGTACATATAACATACAAATTTCTTAAAAAAAAACAAAAAAAGAATAATAAAATCAAAAGTGTTTTGCTGACTTGTTTTCGTGTTGTACAACATGCAATTGTACACATTTTTATAGTGAGATTAAACAAAAAAAAAAAAAAAAAAAAAAAAAAAAAAAAAAAAAAAAAAAACATGTAAAAAATATAAACATACACACGCCAACAGAACGCAATACAAAAAAAAATTATTTAATACAAATAAATTTGCTTATATTTGGCTGAGAATCTATAAATACACCTAGAAAGCCAACTCCATCGCATTTTCTGCGTGAAGTTAGTAGACAACAGTAAAATATATTTTCCTCTATATAGTAAATTAAATGTATATATATATTATTTATTTATATTGTATATGTATATTTATTTATACATTTAATTTACTATATTTATTTATTTATATATATTTAAGGAACGTACAAATTGAGGAAGAACCTTGACAATCGTTTACAAAAATAAGTGGAGCAATAGCAAATTGTGAATGCGAAATATAATATAATATAAATTATAAAACATAACCTCTGAAAATTAAAATAAATATTTCATGGAAAATACATAAATACAACAAACAGAATACAGCGTATATAAGAAGACTTCATATATGTACACAAATTTGTATGCCCTACACCTGTAAATAGTACTCTAGTGGCGACTGGTGGGCCAGGAGACCCCTCAATAATTCAGAGAGATGATATGTAAATCACGCCATGCTCTCTATTTATCTATATAGGAGACAACACCTAAACATAATCACATAATCACACACTTTGCCAACTGCGCAGTTGACGCATTGACAGCGCTCGGACTGCTTAACTCATTTATTTGAATACATATGCATGACAAACTTTAAGAATGACATGCTAAAATTTAATTTTGTATTTTGCTAATGCACATGTCTTCATTCGAACTCGAATTTAAATGACATGCGAGATATATATATATATATATATATATATATATATATATATATATATATATATATATATATATATATGTATATATATATATATATATATATGTATATGCATACGTATGTACAATATTCATATTCCATGCTGTCCGATGCTCGATCTCTTCTAACCTCTCTCTATCTTTCTCACTGTCTATCTCTCGTCTTCTTAACTCTCCGTTTCATTTATCTTTCGACTGGTTCGAATCGTTTAGCTTTTCATGCACAAGAGCGCCATGCAGCAAATCCAACAACAGATACCACGAGTCGGACTGGGTGCCCATGGTGTTGGCACCACTGCCAGCATTGGGGGCAGCACGACACCCGGTGGAACGGAGACAAAGCCACATCAGTGCCATCAGTGCATGAAGAGCTTCTCCAGCAACCATCAACTGGTCCAACATATACGTGTCCACACCGGAGAGAAGCCCTACAAATGCTCCTACTGTGATCGTAGATTTAAGCAGCTATCCCATGTCCAGCAACATACGCGACTACATACCGGTGAGTCTTTACATATCTATTATAAATATTGTCATCCATTGGATATTTACTGTACATACATATATGCGCGAAGGGACTGGGGAAGGATAAATCTAGGTACATATATCCAAAATTAAACCGAATCGCCAATGCATATTATTCGGCCTGCTTATTAGCCCTATTCGTCGTAGATCTATCTCAGGAAACAAACGAAAACAATCGAAGATCTTACTTGCCATTCAAATTTTAGTTTAGATATTGTTTCAATACCTCCGTTTTTTTCTTAACATTTGTAGTTCAGGATTTTCCGCCCGTAAGGCCAATATGCTCTCCTCACTTCGTGAACAAGTCAATGGCGAGACTGAAACCCAACTGCTGCGCTATCTTCTAGACGATTCCCATCCAATTTACGTTTTTTCTAATTTCAATTTGGATTTCCTCTGGTAAAAGCCTGATTTCATATTATCTGCTTATTACTTATTATTTTTTCTCGTCTCATAATTACAACGCCGTTGAAAATGTTTGCTACTTGTGACAAATTAAAGCGGTCGTCACTTTCTGTCGCACTCGCTTTCGGCCTCGCTCTGCGTGTGCCAGCTGCAATGTGGGCCAAATTGATTTGCTTATTACAAAAAGCTGCGAACTGAGCTCCTCTGAGACTCTCGAGTTTTGAACTGGGTATTTTGAATTTATAGTCGTTGAATCACTAGTGCATTAGTGAGGTCGGTCACTCTTCTATTTAAATTGGACTAACTTGCACATCAATGTCAGCTGTTTTGCCTCACTGTGCTTGTCGGATGACCAATGTAAATCGGCCATCTCGCTCACACCGATTCCGATTGCCACGCGCGCCATTCCACACTTTCTGCTTAGCCTTGCATTGCATCTGCAGCAATCGTTGTGTCCGGACTCAGCATTCAGACGCACGTCAAATATTTATATTACGCACACAGCTAGAAGTTGAGAAACGAAAGACCAGCGGAGAGAGCGGCGAAACGACGAAAACGGCAAAACGACGAAATGGCGAAATGACAAAATGAAAAAATGGCAATGATAATTAAATAAACTTTGAGTGCTTTTTGTCGCGACTTTTCTAGCGGCGCCAGCTGCGAGCTGGAACTGAGTAAAAATACTTATGGGAATAGTACAGCAATATATTTAACTCAGGATCGGGATGGAGTTAGGGACGACGGCAGGGTTCACGAAAATTATTCAACGTCATTAGCCACATTGAAAGCATTTTTTTTTTTTTTTCTGTCAAAGGATCTCTCTTTTTTTTAGTTCAAGGAAGTTTTCTTCACACCTGATTGCAGGATTACAATGAAATATATTTTCTTACCATTTTGCCTTTTTTTTCACTATATACACACATTCCCGAAGCGAAAGAGCATATTGATTCTCTAAAATTTTTATATTTCTTTCCGTCTGTTGTGGGAAATCCGAAGGAGATAATATTTGCTCTACTAAAAATTCGATTACCTACTTTTAGTGATTTACTTAATGTATATGTATATGTATATACCGGAACAATGCATCTTCTAATATGAGAGCCGAAGTCCCGAATGGGGTAGTTAAATGAGTGCAGACAGTGAATAAGTATTATGTAACCGGTAGTGCCCGTCTACTTATTAAATGTAGTTTCTTGTTTCTTTTTACTACTTTTTTATACACTGAACCCATTGAAAATGGGAAATCAGGGTATAATGTTTTTGTGAAAAAGTATGTAACAAGTATGTAAGGAATCATCGCAGACCCCATAAAGTATATATATTCTTGATATGCACAGCGAGTCGATATAGCCCTGTACGTCTGTCCGTGCGTCCGTCCGTCTGTCCGTATGAAGATATAAGAGCTAGACAGCTGAAATTTTGGGTATACCATCTGATAACATTTTTATCGAGAATAATCGAAAAATGGATATTGTTTTTTGAGCCTCATTAGAATACTATTGGATGTGGAGATTTACTGTGTATATACATATCATGAATACAAACATTTTTTAATCAACAGATTTTGGATACCACGCCCCCTTCGCCCCCAATTTGTAAAAAACTTATTTCAATTACTAGAGCCTTGTGCTTTGGAATGTACACACATTTTAGCCATATAATTACGCTCTGAAAATTTAATAAGGATTGTATATCTACAAAAGACGTTATTCATCAAATAAATTCTCATAATATAGCCCACACTGCAGCGCAGCCCAAGCGCAGTCGCTGCTTACTGCGCAGTTAGCAGAGCGCGGGCGCGTGAGGGTGAATGCATGTGTATGTATGTGTGCGTGCATAAAAGAAGTTCAGAATGATAAGAATATCAGCTTGGAGGGTTCAGGGTATCCCCTAGTCGAGCAGTCTCGACTAGAGCCTTCTTACTTATTTTTTCTTTTCGTAATTCTGAAAACAGAAATCAAATACGCGTTAATTAAAAACCGGTTTGCACCCTGCCATATACCAAGCAAATCCAAAACCTAAACTGCCCGACGACCTTCAGCTGCGTGTGTAGCGATTGTTGTTCCTGGTCGGGTCTGGTCAGATCAGGTTGTGATGCACAGTAACAAAAATGCAAATTTCTTCGCGTTTAGGCATTTAATGTATGCCAGAGGCAAAGTATTCGTTATAAGGTACGATGGGAGCCATTGCTCTAAAATAACAAAATGAACTCCCGATAGTGGTTCACGATGCCACGATAATACAGAATCTTGAACAATGTTTGGCACATCTGGCACAAATTTTGGCACACATCAGGAGACCGTGATTTATATTAATTAAATTATGACAATGGCTCGAAATAGCTTATTTTTTTTACTGTGGTGTGCTTTGACTTGATAATCAGACATTCCATTGCCTAAGAAAAGGCAAAAGGCTAACGGCTAACGGCTAACAGTAAACAGGCCAAAGACAGGCATCTGCATCGACGTCAGCGAGAGCGTCCGCAGCATCATCAGCAACTCAACTTAAAAGATAATGGAGAGGCCATTAAGCAGTCGACCACATCCCCCCTAACCCCGACGCGCGACACGCGACACGCAACGCCCGGCACCCGATCAACCCGTTTTTGTATAGAAGCAAACGCCGTGGGGCGCGCTAGTCACGGAATTCCTCTGGGCAAGCACGTATTCTGAGGCGTTGCATACTTTAAGGCACGTTAAGTACGCTTGACCGAGTAGAGAGAGCGCGACATTGTGCTGCTAGGTGTGAAGCTCTGACGAGGAGGAGGTCGAGCAGGAGGAGAAGGTAGATTTGGGATACTCTAAGGAATTCCACTGTCAACCGCAATTCTCGTCTTCCCCGACTGCACTTTGTTGCTATTTATTTGCATTTAGTAGTAGGTGTCGCTAGCCAGACAAAGTGACTAAGTAGCTTAAACGGTTTACTCCTTTTCCTTTTGGTCCTTTCGGACCGCTCTCCCCCTTCCATGCTTTCATTTAATTGCGCGTTCAAATGAAATTAATTTTCGAGCAAATCTGAAACACGTAATTGCCGCGAAGCTGCAACTTTTTAAGGCGACGTACAACTACAACTGCAATTTCAATAATTCAGCCGGCGAGCAAGCTTGCTCGAGGTCCGGCATCATTTCTGAGCGCTGACTTTTTAATCTCGTTAAAGTAAGGTCAATCACTCAATTACCATTCTGAGTCGCGACTATAAGTACCTTTGTATACATCCCCTTGTCGTTGGTAAATGTTTTTTTTTTCGCGCAGTCTACTTTAAGTACATATTATATTGCGGCTAGACTTCCATCTGTAAGACCTGACCGTAACGCCTTAGGAAATCCAAAACTTTTCCCGTTTTGATAAGCCGACGAGAAGGGTTACAACTTAGTGTCTTTTGATAGTTAAGCTATTGCAAACTCGCTCCCAGTTGAGATTCTTAAATTTAATTAAACTCTTATAGACAGAACTTTTATATAATACAGTCGAAGGCGCCCGACTACAAAATTCGAAATATTATATTTACTACACTTTCATTGCTTCACAGATAAAATGAGTGGAATGAATGAGATTGTCTAGCTATTTAGACTGGAAGCTGTTAACCGCCAGGCGGTCGTTGATTTATTAAAATGAACCATGTCACAGATGGACTGCTCTTTAAAGAGTAAGGCATTTAGGGCTCTGTATAGCTGTTTACTAAACTGTAATCATAATACTATTACCATATGCCAAAATGCAGATGAGGTATTACATGCCCGAATTGTGTTTCTTCAGGAGAGCGTCCGTATAAGTGTCATCTGCCGGATTGTGGTCGAGCATTCATCCAGCTATCTAATTTGCAACAGCATCTGAGAAACCACGACGCCCAGGTAGAACGGGCCAAGAATCGTCCATTCCATTGTAATATTTGTGGCAAGGGGTTCGCCACAGAATCAAGCCTACGCACCCACACATCAAAGGTGAGTTTGTGTCACTGGTTTCATTGGCTAGCGGATTTCGATCATCCTTGACTCATTGACTCCTTGACTCACAAAACTTTGGTTTCTTTACGTACTTTTGTCGTCGCACCCTCATCGTCATCAATCCAATATTCACGGTATCTCATTCAACTGAACTCGCCTCAACTCAGGAGCTACAGCTGCATCTTGGTGTCTTGCAGCAGCATGCGGCACTCATTGGTGGACCCAATGCCACCTCATGCCCAGTGTGCCACAAACTTTTTTTGGGCACCGAGGCGCTTATGGATCACATGAAGCAGGTCCACAAAGAGAAGACCACGCCGCCGAACGAGCCACGTAAGAATTTCGAAATCCCACTCTCCCGCTCGCTCTCTCTCTCTCTCTGATTGATTCAATGCGACTCACTGAATTTAAATCCACGAATTCATTGAGTCCGGGCTTATTTGATACTTAAAACTAATGAGCTCTTTGTCTCATAGCGACGCAATTCGGAGATGTCATCCACGGCAGTGGCTCACTTACAGCGCAATGTGGGTCTGAGCTGAACTGCGCTCAGCCTTCGAATACCAGTGGGTCCAGTTTGAATGACAGCTACCTCGGCAAACGAAGAACCGCCAACCACCCCTGTCCTGTGTGCGGAAAGCACTATGTCAACGAGGGCTCCTTGCGCAAGCATCTCGCCTGCCACGCGGAGACCTCCCAGCTGACAAGCAGTCTGCGTATGTGGCCCTGCTCTGTTTGCCAGGCGGTATTTACTCACGAGAACGGTAAGTGCGTTGTTAATATTGAATATACATACATATGAATGATGTCTCCTGACTTGCAGGTCTTCTCACCCATATGGATCACATGCGTATGGATCCCAAACATCAGTTCGCGGCTCAATATGTGTTGGTGTGTACAATTGCACCTTCATTTCATATCTTAATATTGCAGAGCATTGTTTTCGTAATTACCCGCATATATCTTTATTTGGATTGCATAAAACCAAAGTGAACCCTATACTTTGCTTGCTTTACTTTTTAAATGGATGTTTCATTTTATATTCAGGTGTAACTTCTATTTTCTTATTTTAGTCTCGAGCGGCAGCCGAGCAAAGGGAACGCGAGTCCTTGTTGGCAGTGAGTTTGGCTGCTTCGTCGACCAGTAGCGGAGCCCGAGATCCAGCCGGACATCTGCTGCCATTGGATGTAGGTGTTAGGGTAGTTGGTATGGGTGTTACACCAGGAGGAAGGTCCCATTCGTTGTGTCCTTCGCCATCCGCCAACTCGGAGTGTTCGTCGAATGGACGGCTCTCTTCGTCATCCACTTCAGATCAGGATCAGGACCATGATCAGGGCCAGGACCAGGACCAGGACCAGGACCAGGACCTAGACCAAGACCAAGACCAGGACCAGTACCAGGACCAAGGCCAAGACCAGGACCAGGACCAGGCCCAGGACCAGGACCCCAACCAGGATCACGATCAAGATCAGGGCTTGAATCAAAATGACAACAGTAGTCATAACAATAACATTATTAGTGCTAGGAACAACAACAACAACAACAGCATTAACAACAACAACAACTGTAACTCAAACAAAATCAATTTGGCCGAGCTGCGCCTGCCCAGTTCCAGCCAGTACAACATGGACGCCGAGCTGCACGCAAATCGCATGTCCCTTATGGCAGCCGCTTCAGCTGCCGCCGCAGCTGTTGCAGCATCACAAGACAGCGCCATAGACGGCGTCACTGGCGGTCCAGGCAGTGCGGTTGTTCAAGCGGCAGTCGTCAACTTGGCCGCCGCCATGCGCCTTAACAACCCCGCAAATCATCAGCAACAGGTAAGGGCTAGCTGACTGACCGATTGGCAGGTTTGTCCGAATTGCTATAAACCAGAACAAGTAAGAAAGCTTTAGTCGAGACAGCTCGATTACGAGCTCGCGTGAACCCTTCGAGCAACTAATATTTCAATAATTATTAGCACATGCTACGGGAAATGAATTATTTAATAACTTTTCTTGGGGATGGACTATCTTTCTGAAACTTTTAGATCGTGATAATAAAATTGAAATGCCCACATTTGCCAAAGCACAAGTCTCCAGTATATGAAATACCCCTTTTACAAAGATAATGTTGAGGGGGTAGATATAATAGGGGGTAAATTTTAACAAATATCGAAATTTTATAAAGTACTTATGAATTTAGTCTAGCTTTCCAGCTTTTAAAATGTAGCAGATATACAATTATTATTGATTTACGATAAAGTTTTTAATCGATAACAAAATAAACGAAAGAAGGATCAATTTATGGAAATAAACTCGATATCATCGCTATATATACATATACGTAGAGACAGACGGGCTAAGTCGACTCAGCTCGTCGCCCTGATAAAAGGTATATGTACCTTGTGAGGTCTGGCACACGTCTTTTTGACTGTTACATGTATTTCAACAAATCATTATACACTGATTTTCCATTTTCAATGAGTTATAATAACATGGTATAACAAGTAAGAACGTTGCAGTCGGGCGTTACTTGCATTTAGTAGCTCGGTTTAGCTCTAATACTGTAGAAAATTCAGTTTTTTTCGATTTGCCACGCCCCTACTTGGTAAAGACACTTCAATTTTGTACAGTTCAGAGAACAAGCTAACGGTAACCTAACTTTAAAATTTGGATGCTGGCGCTCCAAAAATGTGAAAATTACAGGGTAGTTTTTCGATATGCCGCGCCCTTAAAGAGGCCTAATAATTATTTTTAGTTTCATCGGTAGAGGAGGTTACTAGTAACTTAACTATCCACTATTATATTTTAGGAGATATAAACTTTTGCGGTTTTCCACGCCCCCTGTAGGCGCACATATGTATATCCGCTTGACCGCATGGTCTTGAGGTCTCTAGCAACAATAGTGTCCAAAATATAGCAGAATTTGAAAAAATCCGATTTGCCACGCTCCTAGAGCGCGTGCACTTACAATTTTGTAATTAATATTAGCATTAGCTTACGTGCTCAATTTTAATCTTATACGATTTGCCACGACCCAATGGGCGTAGCCATATCCGCCATAGCTTGTGATCTTGGTGATCTTTACAAATCGGAGATTTAAACGAGTATGTACGCAATAAGAATGAGTATAGCATGCATATACACACGCGACTTACATCTGCGATCTGCAGATGAACTGCCCCGAAGTATCGCTGGAATTTTATGAACTCGTAGCGATCCTCATTTTGGAGGCCGTTACGTGCTGAATTCGCGATTTCAATTCATTCTTTTCGGTAGTAGCAATTCGAGACAGCTGCGTGGCCGTCGGCATGGATGTCCTCACGTAATACATTTCCAATGTGTTTTGTTTTTTTGGTATTTTAGCCCAGCGAACATCAGGTGCTTCAGCAGCAGAACCAGCAGCAGCAACAACAGCAACAGCAGCAGCAACAGCAACAACACCAGCATCACCACCAACACCAGCACCACCCCCAACACCAGCACCAACACCAACACCAGCACCAACACCATCATCAGCCGCTGTCGCACTTGCCGTTGCTATCGCCGCTCGGCAGCCAGCAGGGCCACACGGGTATCAATCTGGGCACTCGGAGATCGCCGGGTATAAACGTGCCTAGTTTGCAAATGCAGAGTGACACGTCGGCATCGGTTATGATGAGCATGATGCGCGGCTCTTTGGACTCTAGTTTAAGCGGCATGCATCAAAGAGAGACACTGCATCATCAGGCATCCAACTATTCGCAGCACGCTGTGACGCCCAGCTCACAGCAAACGCCGTCGCATCCACAGCATCTGCATAACCAGCATCCGGAGACCGCACTGCGGATGCATCAGCAGGCGGAGGCCATATTGCGCTCACACACAGAAGCAGCGTTCCGTCTGGCTGCTTCGGTGGCTGCCACAAACGTGACACCTTCTAACCCTGGTGGAGCTGGGGCTACAATCAAAAGCGAATCAACAATAACATGTTCTGCCACTACACAGCAGCAGCAGCAACAAGTACAGATCAATGGTAGTGATCTGCATGCATCGCCCCGTCGTTTCCCAATGATCACGAACCAAGCATCACATAGCACCCACCCGCAGACGCAACACGAACAGCAGCCAAATCAACCCAATTCATGAAGTCTATGAGCTCGAAGTTGAACTACAGAGACCGGGCACAGATTACCGCACCGAGAACCTAAAACATTAAGACGCATACATATATGTTTATGTTTATGTATATGTATTTAAGAGAGAGAAAGCGAAAGAGAAAATACATACTCCTCCTGTCCCACATGCCTACACATATATGTACCTATCAATTAGATACGAAATATTTGCCAGGGCTTATTCTCTTTATCTCTCTCTCTCTCTCTCTCTCTCTCTCTCTCTCTCTCTCTCTCTCTCCATATACATATACATATGTATATAAGGAAGCATACCTTATTTAAGTAATTTAATCGTTCTTGGTCAGAGTATTTAATAGTTCCAATTAATTTCAACTAATTTCGAAATTTTGAAATAGTAAGTGTTGTAAAATATACACGCACAGAAATATATGTAATTTTGCATATAAGAATATATATATTTATGTATACATTTGTAAATGTATATGTACAGAACGATGTGTGCGCACGTATTTAGATTTAACTAAGACTCTCTGAACCGGGATTTTTAGAAATAAACACAAAGAAATTTAACGCGGTCAATCTATGGATTCCAGTCTTTCTTATTTAAGACCACCCCTCTCCCAAAAGATTAATTTTCTTAATTACGTGCAATAGATTTCAAGTTTTTACTGTAGTTAAGTATTCGGAATCATTTTGATTTTGTATAAAGAGGATATACTATAAGATTAAAATTATGTATATACCTTATAAGTATATATAATGTAATAAATCGCAAAAGAAATCAATTATTTTCCATATCAGACTTTAAAGATTTTATTTTTCCAGGTGGTTTTAGAGTCAAGCAATAAACGTATTGCCGGTTACATGATATAGTTATATATGTACTTTTACTTTTTTGAATTCCTATTATTAATTTGTTTCTGTTGATTGAATTATATGAAAATATACACAGTGGAATATCTTAAAGACCGTCCTTCCCGTGCCCGTCTAGGAATCTGGGATCGGAATGTTGTGTAATTCGTTTATTTTATATGGATACTATTCCAAATAACGACGTTTAAACAGACAATCATGCACAGATCACCACAAAAGCAAACTACTGTGAAGCTCCTGTTTTTATTCATTATATATTTCTTTTAAGTAAAATTGTGTGGTTGACATATGTATATATATATCAACCTATTTTAGAATTGCATTTTTATTTTATTCCCAAAAATGAATAAATTGCATGCTATAAGTGGGGAGTGTATTACTTTTGACTTTCATTACTTAAAATAAGTTATGTGTCTGTGATTGTGAAAGTGTGTCAATATGCATGTGTATATTTAGAAAGTAACAATATGCTAGTTAGAATCTAATTCGTTCACCACGCCAGGCTCTTGCCTATTATTATGGGGCTGATGGTCTTTAATTAATGGAAGCATTTCCAAATGGATCCTATTACTGCTGAAGACACTGTACAAGTAGATTTCTGGAGTAGTTTCCGTACGGATGATACATTGAGCAGTTCCATTTCTAAAAAAACTGTACAACTAGAATCCAAGTTTCAATTAGATACGTTAGATGACGACACACTTAGTCAATTCCCTGCAATCCACTGCTGCGGGCGCGCTTCTGCGGCGAGCTGTAGCTGCTTGTAGAAGAAGCTACGCCACTCTTCTCCTGGTTGCGCTTTAAGTTAGTTGCGTTTGCGGCGCCTTGTAGTTTGGTTGTTGTAGGATCTGCAAATAGGGTGGGTGAATACAAAAATCAAAGGTATGTATGCATGCGTATACATGCCTTGCAGCCATCTGACTTGCGTCGCGGGCCCGTAGCCCTTTTGGTTGCGTGCTGCGATTCGGAAAATAATGGCTGGTTTATTGGAGCAGTCGACATGCGCATTAGATAGCGACGCATTAGGCACTGTACACTGATTGGCCGCGCCCACATAAACGCGTACGAATGCCAACTGAGGCGATGAGACCTTGTCTTTTGTTGTCGGCTTGACAGCCAGATAAACCGAGTATTCAACTATTTCCTTGGTCTTTTGCGCCGGTGGCGGTTCCCATGTCAGATGCGCACCCTCCTTAACATCCTTGGATATCTTGATGGCCGATGGGGCACCAGGGAAACCAGGTAGACACGTCTTAAAGCTTGATATCTACAAATGCAAATGTTAAATATAGTTCAACCACATATATACATACATACACATACAATGGATGATTATAAAAATGAAATTGATACAAACCTCTCCCCATTCACCACGCCCACATGTGTTAACTGCAGCCAAACGAAAACGGTATGCGGTACCCGGATCCAAACTGATACGCGGATATTGAGATAAGTCGGGTAGATTATCGGCATCAAAATTTTCTAGCTGAACCTCGTTAAAGTACTTATAATCAATATAGCTAGTCACAGTATGGGACAGATCCTTAAATATTCCCACAGTATGCCATTTATCGTTGTCATCGATGGTTGGATTGGTAACGTTGACGGGAGGCTGAAACAAAAAATAGGGATTTATAATATATATATATATATAATATAGTACACAATATAGAGACTTACATTGCAGCTTTTCTGTTGATCAATCGATTTGCTGCAAGTATGGCCAGCGGATAAATTATCCAATGGGCTTCTACTTGGCTTACTTGAATCTGCTATCGCGGTGGCCGCTTGCATAATAGCTGCCGATGCCAAAGCCTCCAACTGAGAGCCGTCCACTGTAAATTTTTGGAATAAAAACATTTTACTATTGAATATTAAGAGTGCCCTGTTCGGATGTGCCAAACTAGTGATTACTCAGTACCAAGGTCATATGTATATATACACATATATAGCATAAGCCCATAAAGATGTCAAGAATACAATTATCAAATTTTTATTTGTCATATTATTATTAAGAAAGAACAACAATTAGTGTATGTTACACACTTTGGCGCCCCGTAGAATGTTCAGGCATGAACATACAAATATAAGAATATGATATACATGCCACCTACGCACTTATCGGCAAGCAGGTAGTACGATGGGGCAAAAATAATGATCAATGTGCGGACTCTATAGACAGATGAACGCTATGAAAAATGTAAGACACGAGCGCTAAGAAAGCTCTAGTCGAGACTGCTCGACTAGGAGATACCTAGAACCCTCCAATCTAATATTCTAATCACTCTGCACTTTTTTTAGTCACACATACATACACACGCGCGTTATAGAACGCGCTCTGCTAACTGCGCAATAAGCAGCGACGGCGCTTGGGTTGCGCCGCAGTGTGGGCAATATTACAGGAATTTATTTGTTGAATTATTTAATTTATAGACGTACCGTCTTAATGAAACATTCTGTACTTAACCAATATGTTCAAATGTACATACATTTTATGCACAAGTCTCTATTACTTGAAATACGCCTTTTAAAAAGATGAGGCTAAGGGGTTGGGTAAATTTTAGCAAAAATCGAATGTATAAAATACACTTAAGTCTACATTTAAAATTTGGAAGCTCTAGCTCTAACGGTGTGGAAGATATAATTAAATAACTAGCTTTCGATAAGGTTTTTAATCGATAATAAAATATCGGGAATAATAATCGATTTTAAGATAAAAAAATTCGATATGCGCGTTATACACACGGACGTAGGAAACAAATTTCAAGACTGCTCGACTACGAGATCCCCTTAGCCCTTCAAGCCACTGTCAATAATAATTCGCACATGCATGGATTTGCCAAAGCACAAATGTGTAGTACTTAGATTGTATAAAATGCATCTAAATATATATTTTTAATTTGGAGACTCTAGCTTTAAAGATGTAGGAGATATAATTTTTTAACTGATTTTCGATAATGTTTTTTGACGATAAAAAATAACGGGATGATGATGAAATTTGAAGAGTCTAGCTCTAATATCTTCAGAGATCGGCGCGTTCATATACATATACGGACAGACGGACGGACTGACAGACAGACCGGCCCTAATCAAGAATATATATACTTTGTGGGGTCTGCCACGCCTCCTTCTACCCTGATTTCTCATTTTTAATGGGTTCAGGGTATAAAAAGAATATGAATGATTTAAACAAACCATTTTGATTATGATGTTGTCGTAGAGCGGAGATTGCTAATTGGCTTTCTGAGGCATCCGAATCGCTTGTTGTAGATATCCCAGTGTCCTTGAATATGGTATTGCTGCTGCTACTGCTAGCTAACCCCTCACCCGATTTAATTGTAGTTAATATATTTGCAGCCTCAGTCTCCGAAGCAGTCGGCAGATTAAAGTTCGTTGCTGTGGTTGTAACTGAAGCTAAGAAGCCAGACTGGAAAGATACGTTAAAGCCGTAAACAAAATCTGGAGGCTTTCCACTATATGCTTACATTCGAGTCGACGTTATCGTTCTTATCGTGAGTCGCAGTCGCGACGGAAGCTTTCTGGACATCCGTCGTGCTACTAACACCGGCAGTATCATCAATAGCTGGATCTGTCATTTGGATATCTGTTGATGGATTTTGTGCGGTACTCGACATGTCTGCCGAGGGCACTAATGTTGACGTTAGCGTTGATGTTAATGTCGATGTCGTGGTTAAAGACGTGGCAGCAATTACAGTCCCGTTCCCATTCTCCATGTCCTCCGGTGCTTCTGGTTGATCCTTTGTCGGAGTTAGTAGATCGTCAGCACCGTCCAGTTGCTCGATGATGTCATCAATGGTATCGGTGTCACCAATTGTGGAAAAAGCAACCGATGCCTCCGCAACGCTGGTCTCCTGCTTCTCCTTTAGCTGATGCCCGGTGGTTTTTATTGCCGGTGCCGTTGGTCTAGTTGTCAATGCCAATGTGCGTTGGCCGACCACAGCGCCACCAGCGGCAGCGCCAGCATTAAAAATATTCACAAACCCTTTGCGCGCAGCCGTCGCTCCGGGCAACATGACCAACTTGTTGGTCGAGCTCGTACCTGGCGAGCTGGATATGCTGGAATTGGCGCTCATTACAGTCACCGACTTGCCTCCAATGTATACGGCGGTCTTTTGCTGCGCTAGCTTCTGGCCAGCAACGACACTGCTACTAACGGAGGTGAGGGTGATGGGGCGACCTGTAGCTGCTCCGGCGGACCCCTGAATATTGCGCACCATTTTAACATTACTCTGACCGGTTAATACTGTGCGCTGTCCGCTCGTAGCAACGGGCGTGGCCGTTGTACCAGTGGAACCAACGATGCTGACTATGTTCGTAGACCCAGCGCTGCAAGCACTACTCATCACAGAGCTGGCCGGCACAGTGCGCAGACTAGATCCAGTTGTAACTATTATTATCTGTTGATTGCCCAGCTGGGTGCCTTGCTTGTTAGTGATGACAAAGGCTGGCTTACCGCCCATCACATTGGGTGTCACCTTGCCCATTTGCAGTATGTTGGAGTTCTTCATAATCAATTTTCCGCCAGACATCGTGTGTGGAGTAACCAGTTTTAAGACATTGCCAGACACAATCGTCTTTTGTTGCTGGTTCGCCGATTGCTGGTGCTGCTGCTGGTGTTGTTGTTGATTTTGTTGTCCACTTGTACCCGTCGCCGATGACGATGTTATTAGAGTCGTTCCACCAGCCATCACTGTCTTTGGCTGCACAGTGCTACCTGATGCAATCTGTTACGAAATTCGAAAACATTAAATGTATGTCTAATATGATATATATAGTTCCCTTGCCTGGATTGGTGTCGACCCAGCACTGAGCTGTTGGTTGCTAATAGATATTGCCTGAGCCTGGGCACTGCCGCCGCTTTTAGCAATATTAAAGTTGACCTTCGGCAGAGTCTGCACGGTCATGCCACCGCCGCTAGTCTTTACAAACTGCAGCTGCACATTCGGAGCCAATGTGAGAGGCTTCTGTATAAAGTATTGCTTGCCACTCAGGGATGCAGCTGTCGTCGTTACAGCCGGCGAACTTGTCTGTACCACAGCGTTCGGCTGCGAAGCTTTTAGTATTGTTGTAGTGGATGAGCCTCCGCCAGCAGCGCTTGCGCTACTTCCATATGTGGTCAGTCGCAAAGAATGCCCACCAGAGACGCCTGCGCTAGTGGATATGCCAGGGATGATTCGTAGTCCTCCAGCTGACGACTGCGAAGTGGCTAGGACTACGCCACCATTGGGCGCCGTTACAGAGTGGGCACCGACACGTACAGCAACACTTTGACCATCCTGGTTTGCCTGCGTGGCAGATGTCTTGACAATTGAAGCACTAGGTCGAAACTTCTGTATTATCCCCCCACTAACACCGCCAGTTGTGCTCACAGCTGTTGCTGTACTGCTGATAATCGATAATTGTGATTGTTGCTGGACTGCAACGATCGAAGGTGTTACGACTGCTTCTGCAGGCACAGACACGCCTGACGATCCCACTGCCGCCTTGACTTGCGACTGTGTGACAAATACAGTCGACGATTGAGCAGGCTTACCAGCAGCTGTAATCGGGGCCGCTGCTGCTGTGGCTGCTGAAGGGGCGACCGCTGAAGCTGAAACTGCTGTTGCTGCTACTGGGCTGTTTGATCCAGTTAGATGCAAGATAGAAATTGGATTCTTTTCGAATTTGAGTGCAGCAGAGTGGACAAGCGGGGCGCCCTCACCTCCATTGGGGGTAGTTGGAGGCTGTTGAGCTATTGTTTGGCCTTGAGCCTGGGTTTGTTTTGTATTGGCTACAGCTGGGGCTTGTTCAATTTTCTGTATTTGCAGCACATAGGCTGCGGCAAAGGTGGTCGCTGTCCACGAGAGCTCCAGCGCATGTGTCGATGCTCGAACTAGCGCCACTTTAACCGCATAAAGTGGCTTAGTTACCTCCAGGTACCACAAATCCTTACAACAAACCTACGCAGAAAAAAAAAAACAACAGATTATAAAATTTTACTTATCCTATTAGTACTTTAGCTACCTCTGTATTGTACAAAGATAACCAGCACCAAAAAAATCTTAGTATGCTGTTGAAATGCAGTCTATGACAACAGTGGTAACAGATTATCTCTCACCCTAACCTGGTTGTTCCATGCTTTGCGGTAACCGTCTCGACCGGACCATACGTACAAACGGCTTTGGATACCAACTGCACAGTGTCCAGCTCGAGCTCTGGGAACGTTTTCCTCAACAGTATCCAAGGTGACATTCTCCCAAATCATTGTGTCTGCATAGAAAAAGAGATAGGGTGAAGCTCAATAGATATTCTTTTATTATTGATCATTTTTTGATCTACCCAAATCGAGCACAGCTAGTGTATTCGTGCACTTCCATTCCCGTTCTGTGGTCGCTTTGGAATCGTTAATCACCAATGGAACCCAGCCTCCAAAAACATACATCTTATTTGCAATCATTGTGGAGCTGTGTAGAGAACGCGGCAAAGGAGCTTGGCCTCGGGTGCGTGGTTTTTCCCAAGTCATAGATTCTGCAATTATACGAAGTCAGACAACTATCGATGAAGGCGAAAAAGGTGTACCTGTATCCAGAAGCCATAAGTCACCCAACCGACAGCCACTCATACCGCCATAGATAAGCAAACTTAATTTACCAGTTTGCTTGCTTGTAAATGATATTCCAGTATGTGACTCGCGCGGTGGAGGACTGTCGCCAAATGTCTTTGGAATAATCCACTTTCCATTGTGACTGTGCACACCGCGAGTGTCCAAAATATACAAGTCATTTAGATACCTATATGCAAATAAGAGAGGAACCAGTTTTACAGGCTTAGCAGAAAACTCTTATGCTCAGCTTTTAGTCAAGAGACAGGAGGGACACCCGCTAATGACTTTCCAATTCCGAAGGGATAAGATCTTTAGCTCTGCATAGCAGAGGATTTGAAACTCAGAGCAATAACTATTAACATGCAATACTGACAGCTGAGAGCATAGAAAACATGTATTTAATCCACCTACTTTGGTATATTGTTTTTAGGGTCATCTGATTCATTAGCCAGTCCTCCAAAGAGAAATATTTTCTCGCCAACCATAGTGAAGCTGTGGCCAAGTCGGGGACACGGTGATATTCCATTATCTGGCGATTCTGGATACATTTTCCTCCACTCCCATTTGGTGGCCTGCAACTCGTAGAGCTCATTTGAATATTTCCCATATTCAATCATGCCGCCAAAGACAAACATGCGCGTTCCC
This sequence comes from Drosophila navojoa, assembly GCF_054131105.1. Taxonomy (NCBI): domain Eukaryota; kingdom Metazoa; phylum Arthropoda; class Insecta; order Diptera; family Drosophilidae; genus Drosophila; species Drosophila navojoa. The sequence goes on along the minus strand of NC_142894.1, from coordinate 490,715 downwards.
TCAACAACAAATCCGTATGCAGCGCATCCATTAGGTACATCTCCTTTCAACACGGGCACATACCATTGATTGGTCACTAAAATGAAGCAATATTTGAAAACAAAAGCAATTGATACTACTAAACCTAATCCTAGCTTCTTAATATGTATTCGAGTATTAAGCAGAAGTCCCCTCATCGACCGCCTTTTATGATGGATCTATAAAATAACATAATACTCTACTTATTTCATACTCTACCAATTAATATGATATATGTATATATAAAAGTGTTCCTACACTTATAATTCGAGATCTGCTGGACTAATTTTCATGGTTTTTGATTTGTTGGATTTGTCTCCGCTACGAGTAGGATAGTAGATCTTAAAAATAATGAAAAAATTTCACGAATACTTGAAAAACACGGTTTTTTCCCTAAGGATTTAAATTTCCATTGATACTCAGTAGGTCCTGCTCTCATATTATACAATAGTATACAAGTTAATAAACAAATGTAGTCAGTCAGTCTACGGCACAGCCTCAGGCGAACCTGACTATTCATAAAAAAAAAACACACATTTGATAAAAATAATACGCGTGCATACAGAAGCTAAATATCTCGAAAGTTCAGATATTTGTTTTCTCGATTGTTTTATGCGGTTTTGTGCGAGGGCATATTTAGTATTACTATTAATAATAAAAATGCCGCGTCCTATAAGATCTAATCTTTCCCGGCGGACCCATGATGCAATTAGGCAACGGAATATCGCGAGACAATTATTTGACGACGAACGCGAAATCGCCCGAGAAAGGCGCCGCGTTAGCTCCCAGCAAAGAAGGGCCTTAATTCGTGCTTCTTAAAGAGAGGCAGCCCGTGAAACTGGTTTAAGGATTGATTTGAACCGAGCAGCGTTTCGATATGATTGCACCATTGACTACAGCTTGCATCGTTTAGTTTGCATTGGTCCAATGGACGTTGTTTTCCAGCATTGTGGCGCATTGAAGTTTGCTGGTGAAACGCCCGGTTTGTGCTGCCTTAGTGGTGAAGTGACATTGCCATTAGTGGTCCCGCCACCAGAGCCATTGCGTTCCCTGCTTTATGGCGAAACACTAGAATCACGACATTTTCTAGCGAGCACTCAAAAATACAATGCCTGTTTCCAAATGACTTTATTTGGGGCGTTAAATATTCAATTTACAACTGAAGGTTGCCTCGGTAGTTATCATGCTTAGAAATTTAAACCAACCAAAACTGTGCAATGGAACGCGTTTGGTGATAAGAAAACTGATGAGCAATGTGATTCACGCGTCGATACTCAAAGGAAAATTTAAAGATCCGATGATCCCAACAGATATGCTCTTTGAGTTTAAACGAATTCAATTCCCGACTCGTCTTGCCGTCGCCATGACGATCAACAAATCACAGGGCCAATTTTTGACTATTTGTGGCCTCAATCAGCTTTCGACAATTTTTTACCTAAATAATGGATAGGGCAATGCAACGTTTGCCGGACCAGCTAGTATATTAGAAATAATAGTATGTAAAAAATATCAAAATACCTGTATTGTAAACATGGAGTTCATCAACGATTCCCTCGTTGCCGCCTCCAAAAACAACCATAAGCTCTTTAATATTTATGGCCCGATGACCATGTCGTGGACGAGGTTGGGGACCCGTTGGATTAAGGACGCGCTTCCATCGAAACCCACCCGGTGAGTTGTTGGCCAAATAGTGGTTGGTCGCGTCTTCCGTCTGATATGGATCCAAGTCCATGTCGATGCGTGCCAAGCAATTGCTGCCAGATGATACTTGGGTATTAGCAGAGCGTATAATCTGATCCGAATTGAGTGCATCGGTTACAGCAGTTCCCAAGGAACTATTCGCTCCAGCAAACTCTGTGCTATCCATTTTAAAGAGCTCTATATATGGATATGCTTATCCACTTATCGGAGTGAATGCTTGAAATTTGTATATTCAGTAAGCAATCTTAGCCAAACCAATACATGAATGCATATTTTCTTGTGGAGTCTGTAACAAAAATAAAAAATTTATATTATGATGTACATTTGAAAAACTCAGGATTACTTTTAATGCGTACTGTATACGTACATGTATGCTCGCAAATTTATATAGACCTGGCAATGCTGTCAATGGACGCTTAAAAATTTATCAATTTTTAGCACCATTTTATTAAACATATTAAATTTATGTATATTTTCACGATGCTCGCTTACCTGTTAGTTAACTTTTAAGCCTTTGGTAACTTAAACAAATCAATGATTTAAATATAAAACAATCTAATACACAATGTGCAAAATAAAAGCCGAAGGCAACGACAGCGACGCACACATAGGAAAGTCTCGCAAGGGGATTGAACGAGATCAGCGTACCATAATCAGAGTTGCAATTATTGCACTTCGGTTCAGATATCGATATATCGATATTCCAAAAGAGTGCAATCGCTATGGTTCTATGGTAACACGACTAACCAAAGTGATGGTGGTGCAATCGAAATAAATTAAATTTTTCAACCATAGAACATGGTTAGTGATTAAATCGCATACTGCTTAAAACATATTAAGCTTTGAAGCCGTAAACTAGTCATATTTGTTATTGTAATCACATAATTATTATTACTATCATTACATTAGAGGAGAACCATTTTTATAAATAATTAAAATTAATTAATTTTCGATCGTGATAATGGAACAAAATTCAGAATTGCTCCATCAAAATTAACTTCAATTCATAACAGAGCAAATTATTTAGCGTCTATTTTAAATCTTAGTTTTTCGTTAATATGATTCTGTTTAAGTTAATGCTTACATTATTTATTTTTAATAAGCCAAAATGTTGAAACGGCGTGAAATATAAAAAATCCCTTCGTATTTTGACTAGCCCCGTTTAATGGAAAACCCAGTAAATAGAAAACCTCTGTAATAGAAAACCTCTCGTAATTCGTTCCCTTGCCATTTCGAACTATCGAGACTCGACTATATGTTCATGTATCTAATGAAATTGTATGAATTTGATAAATATCTAATATGTACACTCATATTTCTAATTTATACATATTATTATACGCAACTTTAAGATACGACGAAACTGTCCTCTTCTTATTACATTAATAAAATAAAATAAATAATCCGACATGAAAATACCAAAATGCTTTTCTTCAAAGTTAAGGATAGTCTTAGAAAAATGTATCGTGTCAGAGTGTCGACACTACGCTACTTTTTCTCAGAATGTCAAAAGATTTTTAAATAGTTTATATTTATCACAGTAATATTGGTTTTTTTTTTTTTTCAATTGCATCTTAAGTCACTTTAACGTAAAACAATTAAACTCGGATTGCTTGGAAAATTATCATCTGTATAAGATAATCATTAAATCAATCGAAATTTTTAATACACCCTCAAATATGTGTTATCGCCTGTTATCGATAACATTATTATTAGTAATCAAAATCGATTTTCCTGATGCCACAAAGTATGCAATAATTAATAACGCTCGTTTAACAAGATTTAACAAAACTTAAAAGCAGCTAAAAATTAAATTATGATGAAGGTATAGAACTAAAATTGTTATATCGACGAGAAGTGTGGAATATATTTGATCAACATTTTGGTTGTTTTTTCGACCTAAGCTCAAAGCGATTTTCTAGGTATGTGCCAAATTTCTAAAAACAAAAAACTAATAAAAATCGTAGCTCACACGAATGCACTGCGTTTAACTACTTAATTACAGCCATTAAGAAATTCCCTAGTACTCAAATTAATATTTTATGTATGGCTAACTCTTTATAAATTATTACGTAATGCTTTGGTTGGAAGTTCTTGGAGGCATTAAACGAAAAAATATAAACAGGTTGTTTTATAGTAATCATTTAATTATTTATGAGTGAAATATATAATGCTTTGACGAAGAAGCAGAGAAACCTTAATGAGAAAAGAAATATCATAACCAGTAGGCGGATTGCCGCCGCAAGTATGAAATAAAATTTATCAATTGATGCGGAGATCTGAGTACATTATACGCATTGCTTAATACGATATTGTATGAGCTTATCACTCAGGTAAAAGTAACACCGCAGTGCTAACGTAATCAAAACAAACATACGGCTGATGATAACTTCAGAGCTCCGATAAGCAGGACCAATTCATATCTCACTCGACTACTGGTTGTTTTACTTCAGATATTTGTATATACCCGTGTGTGTACACACAGATACGCACAGCGAAAAAGAGAAACATTTTGAAAAGCTATAAATAGGACGACGTCGAGAAAATCACTGTATTCTGATTTAGTTAGAGCACGATATTTTCTTTCTGAATTTTCCCGAGTTTTTGGCTCTTAAGGTAAAACAAGTGTTTCGTTTTGTAATGTTTCGAATATTTGAAAGCAGTAAGCCAAGTTTACAGTATTTTAGACTTTATTTAGTGACTTATTATGTGCAATATATATTAACCAATAAATAAAATTCAAAATTGACGACTGATTATTTTCATTTTTTTTTTTTTTTTTTATTGTTAATAACTTTCCATGTGCATCAATAAATAATTTAACGTAATTTTATAAGTCCCGCCACTAACCAGAGTGTCCTCGCGTATGTTAATGATGTAGAAATGTTACTAAAATACGTTGCAAACTGATAAGAAGCAAAAATCACTTTTAAAGTATTTATATCGAACCGCTTCGATTAATGATGAATTTTTCGCTTGAACAATTTGGTCATACTGTTGAATTGTGTACACCATACGAGTTGTCCGTTGTGTTGGCAAGAAATAAAAACAGAATTTTTGGTAATTTGTGATTCTTTAATTTGTTGTGGAAGGGCAGGCACATGCAACATATAAAGATAAACAAAAATATGAAACGATAATTAAAAACTTTATTTATTCTATTACGTATTATCGTGCGGCCTGTCTACACCAGCAGAGTTAATAATTTGTGTTTAAATCGCGTGACAACACCCATTCAGCAGCATTTAATTTCGAACCATAATATATATATATATAATGTTTCGATATATATATATATATATATATATATATATATATATATATATATATATATATATATATATATCGTTGCACGTGTTCAGTGAAAATGAACAGTATAAATAAACATTTATGAATATAAATGTATCTTAATTACAAACACATGTGCATATTCATGTATAAGTGGAATAAGTGATATCATCCCGTGGCCTATGACGGTCGTTCTCCACCAGCTGCTTCAGTTGCCTTTTTTGTAGGGTTTTTGTCGCAGAATAACGCAACAAAATCAATAATGTGAAATGTCTACGCATATATTCGTCGTTTCTTCATTTGCAACTCAATTTTTATATTTTTGAAGCCACAGAGAGATTAAGAATATAAATGCAGGACTGAAGGAATATACATGCATGCATACATACATACATACATATGTATGTACCTTAATTCTGTTGTCTGCTGCTCTATACGAAGTAATTTGAGCTCCTACCTGAAACAGGGGATTTGTAAAGAGGCGGTGAGGCAGACATGTGTGTGTGACTTATATCTCAAAATGTATACAAACTCAATTGGCGCAAAAACACACTTTAAGGCAATGCCAATTTTGACCTAGCAAATGGTTTACTTGTAGTGTCTGCGCATGTGCATTTTTGTGCGTGTAACTAGTATATATATATATATATATATATATATATATATATATATATATATATATATATAATATGTACGTGAATGTACCAAGCAAAAGTTTCTCTCACTCGCACTTTTACTCATAATTATGATTCTGTGGGCGTGTGTACGATACAAAATTTCACCCACCAAATTACATTCACAGTTGCACATACAAAGGTTCCATTATATAAATACCCTAAAACACAAAAAAATATTAACATATCATATGAGTATTCCTCTGCATGTACATAGCTAATTGAATTTATTTCTTTTTATGCCCTTGCTAATTTTTATACTCTGAACCCATTGAGAATGGGAAATCAGGGTATAATAGTTTTGTGAAAAGTATGTAACAGGCAGAAAGAATCATCGCAAACCCAATAAAGTATATATGTACATACATATATTATATTATATTAGTTAAAGAGCTGAAATTTGGTATGCATACTCGTGTATACCATAAGCAATACAAGTTTGTCTTATATTTTCGATAAATCATCCGATAACTTTTGATCGAGAATAATCGAAAAATTAATGCTTTTAAAGCCTCATGCATTGCAGATTTTGTACTTTAGAATGAACATATATTTTAACCTTATGATTACATCATGAATGTTTCAATTAGTTTGTTTGTCTACAAAAGAAATTATTCAACAAATAAATTCTCATAATATTGCCCAGTCTAAGCGATGTCGTTGCTTACTGCGCAGTTAGCAGAGCGCGGGCTTATGTGTGTGTGTGTGTGTGTGTATTAAAAAGAAGTGCAGAATGATTAGAAAATCAGCTTAGAGGTTTCAGGGTATTTCCTAGTCAAGCAGTCTCCACTAGAGCCTTCTTACTTGTTATATACAAATAAATACATACATATGAGTACTATTATATACAAAAGCATATCTCTGCATGTATAAAATAATTCGTGTAATTTAAACCTTTAATTTGTTATCGAATTTTCGTTTGATTCTGTATTCATTCTTTTATGGTTTTAATAAAATATCCATGTATTGGTATAAATCACAACTCAAATCTTAAAAAAAAATTGATGAAAAGGTTAAAAGCCATCTACTACAATATCATACAGATGAGCGGGTATTCTACATAACCGATATGGCATTTTGCTATGTGAACCAGTATAATAAGCTTACCAAAAGTATATACATATGTATATGCACATGCAATATCGATATTATGAAGATTTTGAATCTTTTATTTCTGAGTACAGAATTATTATCTAAGAATTGTATTCCATATTATATGTTATTTATATTTAATTTGTATAGCCTAATCATATATGTATGTAAATAGTGTGATCAATTGCCATTATTCATAGAGAGATGCTAAAGATTCAATATCGTGATGCAATAATCAAGTTGTATGAGTATTAGGGAACTTAACTGTCTTCATGATGAGGTCACGATTATTAGCATGTGACGAAACATTAGATTAGAAGTTTGTATCATATATGCTTAAAAATGAAGCATCGAATTAGTATTTACAATACTACTACCCTGAACCCTCCAAGCTGGTATTCTAATCATTCTGCACTTCCTTTATACACTTATAAATACGCATGCATCCATACGCACGGATAAGAACGCACTCTGCTAAATGCGCAGTCTGCGATGCTTCCTTCTACCTGTTACATACTTTTCACAAAACCATTATACTCTGATTTATCATTTTCAATGGGTTCAGGCTACTATATCAGCAGCAATGCTGTTAAAAGCTAGTTAAATCCACTTTCGGACGGAAGGGTTTACGTCATAACATTTTTGAAAGACGTCATTGCATGCCTTGCTTCGTTAAACACTTATCTTGACTGGCTAACTACACACATGTATGGTAAGGGTGACAGACTTTTTTTTCCGTAACTCATTTTGTTAGTTTGTTATTGATTAAAACCCTATCGAAAATAAAATCCAAATTATATATATATTTATATATATGTATATATTTAGAAGCATTTTATACAGTTTACCCCAACCCCTATATACACCCCTCACCCTCAGATTTGTAAAAGGCGTACTTCAAATACTAGAGCAAATGCATGCATATCTATGTATGTTATAATCATAATTTGAAAATTTCATGATGATAGTCCGTCGACAAAAAAAGTTATTAAGCAATGAAAATTCCAAAAAAAAGCCCACACTGCCGCCTATGCCTGTTTATGCGTGCGTATGCTTGTGTATATGCGTGTGTGTTTGCATGTGCGAATAATTATTGAAATATCATTTGCTCGAAGGATTCAGGGGATCTCTTAGTCGAACAGTCTCGACTAGAGCACTCTTATTTTTATACTCATTCACGGAAGTGAAATGAGTATATTGGTTTTGTGAAATGTCCGTCTTGCTGCCCGTCCGTATGTCCGTATGAACGCAGTTCATTTCGGTGCTATTAAAGCTAGAGACACCTACTCGTGTATATCTCCGATTTATAAAGTGTTAAAATTGGCCTGATCCGTCCACTATGGGCGTGGCAAATCGGTTAGCTTGTTCCATGAGCAGCCCAGAAACGAAGTGTCTACGCGCAGTACTTTCCACAGAACTTTCTACAGTACTAGAGCTAAACTTGGCTACTAAATTGCTTATGGGGTGTGAATGAGTATTCCGCAGTCGGTAACGCCCGACTGCAATATTCTTACTTGTTTTGATTAAATTTGATGAATGAAAAGTGTATGTTGTAAAGCGTATGTTGTAAATTAACCACATTTATTAAAATATAGGAACAACAAAAATGTTTTAGGATCTAGAAATTTGTAGAACTCATAGCTCGCAAATAGTTGTTGGCACTTTTTCGTTGTCTGCAAATAAGTGTCTTTCACTCACATAATAAAAAAGTCTCAGACAGAAACTCATTTTCTCGCGTCTGGCTTGGCTCGCTCGCGTTCTGAGCGAGACATTTATTTCTATTTTCGTTTCGCTCAAGTCAAACACTGTCGTTTGCGTGAGTTGAATGAAGCAAACTCTCTTCTGCGTTTGTATGGGTAATTACACGCTATGTTTGCTTTGTTTTTGAATTTATATGAATGTATGCATGTATGTATTCACATGTACACGAAGGCAAAGATCATTTGGGTGAGCGAAACGTAGTACTCTTTACGCGACACTCATTTGAGAGCGTCAAACGAATGAGTCATTGAAATGCGTCTGACCGAAACCGGTTCTAAACAAAACAAAGAGAGCCACTCAGAGCGAGATCGTGTCTGCACAATCTTTTCGGCTATGTTACGAAGTAGAGCATATACGAAAAAACGATCAATTATCAACGAGCTCTGGTAGAACTGTAATGTCTGCCCCAAGTATGGATAGTGATTTCATTGTTTCACAAAACCATTATACCCTGATTTTCCATGGAAAATGGGTTCAGGGTATAAAAATCGGCTGGATATATTTACGCCCGTTTGGTATATGGCAAATCGGGAAAAACCTTGTATTTTTTACAGTTTTATTTACTATTGATCCTCTATTAATTGGCAAAGAAGTATATATAAATAGAATCGACATTGTTTTAGTTGAATGAGTATTCTGCGGTCAGTAACGAGCAACCGCAACGATCTTATGTATTAGTTTTTCAGTATTTTGCTGCTGTGCATTTTGCCCAAGCAATAATTTGTTTTATTTTCTAAATACGGATGCTCTAGGAATGTGTATAAAAAATTCTGAAATTAAACTGTTGCTTGTGGATTTGTGCGTGCAGGTGTGTGTATGCGCATGTGCCCGTGTGTATGCGTATATCTATTTTTACATAATACACATACGCGTTGCTTAGGAGTTGGCGTTCTACTTCAGACAACAATGGCACACAAGGTCTAATAAACAATATCGAGGTATATATTCAAGTAGATATAGGCGTAGACATGTCTACTCCTCCTCATAATAGCAAAAACATTTGAATTGATGTCCTCTCCTTCTCTTATTTGCCCGTCCTCTCCTTCTGACATCAGATGCTCTCTCTCTCCCCCTTATATTCTTGATCGAGTCGATTTGTCCCTGAACGCGTCGATCTCAAAAGAGATATAAGAGCTAGAGACTTCAAATTTGCGTCCGTCTGTATGAGTGCGTCGATCTCAGAAGATACAAAAGCTAGCGTACTGAAATTTGGCATGCATACTCGTGTATACCATACGCAGTACGAGTTTGCTTTATTTTTCCGATAACTGTTTTATCGAGAATAATCGAAAAATTGATTTTGTTTTTGAGCCTCATTGAAATATTATTAGACGTGAAGACTTCAGATTTGCTGTGTATTTACATATGTTGAATACAAACATTTTATAATTTACAGATTTTGAATACCACGCCCTCATTGCCACCACCAATATGTAAGTACTAGAGACTTGTGCTTTGGAATGTAAATAAATTTAAACATTATGATTACATTTTGAAAGTTTCATTAAGATTAAATTATAAAACAAATGAATTCTCATAATATTGCCCACACTGCAGCGCAGCCCAAGCGCAGTCACTGCTTACTGCGCAGTTTATCAGAGCGCGGGCTAATGCGTGCGTGTGGATGCATATGCATGTATGTATACGTGCATTAAAGAAGTGTAGAATGATTAGAATATCAGATTGGAGAGTTCAGGGTATCTCCTAGTCGAGCATTCTCGACTAGAGCCGTTTTACTTGTTATACCCTGAACCCATTGAAAATGGGAAATCAGGGTATAATGTTTTTGTGAAAAAGTATGTAACAGTCAGAAGGAATCATCACAGACCCCATAAAGTATATATATTCTTAATCTTTTGAGTCGATAAAGCCCTGTCCGTCAGTCCGTTCGTCTGTCTGTATGAACGCCGAGATCTCAGAAGATATAAGAGCTAGAGAAATTATGTGTGCATACTCATGTATACCATACGCAGTACGAGTTTTCTTTATTTTTTGATCGAGAATAATCGAAATATTGATATTGTTTTTGAGCTGCATTAGAATACTATTAGACGTGAAGACTTCAGATTTGCTGTGTATATATGATGAATACAAACATTTTGTAATCAACGCCCCCCTCGCCCCCAATTTGTAAAAAACGGATTTCAACTACTTGTGCTTTAAAATGTAGACACATTTTGACCATATACGTTCTGAAAATTTCATTAAGATTGTATGTCTACAAAAGAAGTTATTCATCAAATAAATTCTCATACTATTGCCCACACTGCAGCGCAGCCCAAGCGCTGTCGCTGCTTACTGCGCAGTTAGCAGTGCGCAGCAGAATGATAAGAATATTAGCTTGGAGGGTTCAGGGTCTCTCCTAGTCGAGCAGTCTCGACTAGAGCATTCTTACTTGTTTTATGCATCCATTATAATATAATATAATAAATAAAGAATTTTAGAAATAGGACCTTGCGACCAGGCGACTAAATTGCCGCGATCATTATAGAGAAAAACGTTTTCTAACGTTTTAGAAAATGTTCAGCTTTTCCAAACTTTTTAATAGTTAATGTGGCGTTGTCAGGTAGGTCTAAAAGAGTTGGAATATAATCCGCAGAAAAACAAACTAACAAATTTCCATCATCCGGTCTCTTATATATACCGATAGCTTCTTTCCCAAATCTTCCTTCGGCCTCCCAAAAATATGTAAAAGCTATGAATGTCAGACAGATGCTTGCTGAGAAATATTGAACGTGTCGGGTGGTCGATATACATAAATATATAGAATTTTTGGTTTTTTTAAATAGTTTCTTAACTAAATTTTTTGAAATTTGGAATACATGCTCGTGTATATCTCCGATTTATCGTGTTAAAATTTTCCCGGTGCGCCCACTAGTCTAATTTTTACGCCTCTTTATGGCAGATCGAAAAATATCCTGTAATTTTCACGTTTTGAGCGTAAGCACGCAAATTTGGCAGTTAGGGTACCGTTAGCTCGTTCAAAAAACTGACCAAAAATGAGGTGTCTACGCCCAGTCGGGGCGTGGCTAATCGGGAAAAACTGAATTTTCTACAGTCTTAGAGCTAAACTTAGTTATCAAATTGCTGATGGGATGTGAATGAGTGTTCCGCAGTCGGTAATACAACGTTCTTACTTGTTTTATTTTGGCTACCAATCCCAAACCTAACCATTTACTTCCGAAATTGCAAAACTCCTATTTCAATTATTGGACCATTATGCTTTTGTAAGTATACATATTTGCATGATTATTTGCACATTATCCCAATATCAGTGATTATTGATTGATTACGAACGCCTATCTACAAGAAAAGTTATTCCGCAAGCGCGGTGCATGTGTGATTTCTTGTGTATGCAGAAGAGGGGGAATTATTAGAGTTTCAGTTATCTTAGAGATTGTTAAGTTAGACATGCACCTAGGAAGTAAATTGCCCCATTTTATTGCTGATCATAGATATATAACACGATATATATCAGATTTGTTTCAAATAGTTATTACCCATTTTCATAGTGAAGTTATCGATTAAAATCGGTACCGAAATTCGGTTGTTTAATTATATACATGTAATGACTCGAATTGTAGTGTGGATTGGTTGGACTTCAAGGAATATTGTATTCGTACATCCCTAAGTTTTTCGTACTTGGTTTTATCTAGAGTACATATTCAAAACAAGTTCTTAAGTAGTGATTTGTGTTTATACAAACATACGGAAATGCGGATAGAAGGACTCACTTTTCACTTAATAAACGGTTAACAAAATGAAAATTTTAAAATAGCTATAAACACATATTTTTAATTTGCAGATTAAAAAACACACATAGTATAGAAAATTATAAACAACAAATTTGTTTTTTATAGATATTATAACCAATGGCCACAATCGATGGAAGACCGGCGCAATATGGGATATCACTTAAGCAATTACGGGAGCTCATGGAGCATCGAGGAAGAGAAGGTGTAACTAAAATTAGAGAGCTCGGTGGCATTCATGAGTTATGCAAAAAGTTGTACACATCCCCAAATGAAGGTAAATGCAAATTAAAAAGTAAATTAATGCTATTAACTAATAATTCACGTAACTGGGTTTCTCTCCAGGCCTTAGTGGATCGAAAGCTGATGAGGAGCACAGACGTGAAACGTTTGGCTCAAACGTAATACCACCGAAACCCCCTAAAACATTTTTAACGCTAGTCTGGGAGGCGCTTCAAGATGTTACACTTATAATATTAGAGGTAGCTGCGTTAGTATCACTTGGTCTATCATTTTACAAGCCTGCAGATGAGGATGCCCGTGAGTCTAAAATAAATATAAAGATTAAATTCTTTAAATATATACATATATATATATATATATATATATATATATATATATATGTATTCATTTACAGCTTTGCTCCAAGAAGAAGATGAACATCACGGTTGGATAGAGGGTCTGGCTATACTTATTTCGGTCATCGTTGTTGTGATTGTGACTGCTTTTAATGATTACTCAAAGGAGCGACAATTTCGAGGCCTCCAGAGCCGAATCGAAGGCGAGCACAAATTTTCTGTTATCCGAGGTGGCGAGGTATGCCAAATATCGGTTGGAGATATTCTTGTTGGTGATATTGCACAGATAAAATATGGCGATCTCTTACCAGCTGATGGATGTCTTATACAGAGCAATGATCTCAAGGTATTAATAAATGGAAAACCCGTAGTTTTACATGAATCAAAATATACATCTAATTTAGGTAGACGAATCTTCACTGACTGGTGAATCGGATCATGTAAAAAAGGGTCCGGATACGGACCCGATGGTTTTATCTGGTACCCATGTTATGGAGGGAAGTGGCAAAATGGTTGTAACAGCCGTTGGAGTCAATTCACAGGCAGGCATCATTTTCACACTGCTTGGAGCTGCTGTGGATGAGCAGGAAGCCGAAATTAAAAAGATGAAGAAAGGTATGTAGATGATTGCATTTATATAGAAACACATAAGATAAAAACAAAAATAGCACTATTAAGGAGAAACAGAGGGGCGAAAGGGAATCTAAAATCTATCTGCCAATATAAAAACAAGATTAATGTATATATTTAAATATTTATGGCGTATCGCTATAATGTTATAAGAAACTAATTACAAAGAGGAGTGTAAATATCAAAATGGCCGTATCGTCTTGGTGTGATTCCAAGTGAGCTAACCGTTTAGTGATCAGCCATATGGCTGATCACCAAATATATAACTGTTAATATAATGTTTATATTAAGAAACTGATAAACTTTAATTTAATATCGTTTATTTTTTATTTTTATTTTTTCATATACCAAATATCATACGCGAATTGCATGATGTGAATTGATTGACCCATCTTTGAACTCCTTCATCTACCTAAATATAAAAAATAAACCAATCAATCAACCAACCAACCAATCAACCAACCACCATCGACAAACACCAATTTTAATGCTCTAACATAAAACGTTAATGGATCAAACCCAACGAATCGACAAACAAAAACTATTACATTTCCCATAATTCAGAAGCTAAAAAGGCGAACAAACAAAAGACTAAAAGCCAGACAGGTGAATTAATTACTTACCTTATGTCTAGTTAGCTTCAGTTTTGTCTGAAACTAATATATTGACAATTTTACTTTTTTATAAGACTCATATAAATCAACCATCTAAACTGAGTCGAAAATGATTTTGCTATATTGCTACTAAGTTATTTTTCAAAGAATTATTTGAAATGATTTTTAGAAATATATAGTTTGGAAAAATAGGAGACGATAATGTGTTGTAATGGTGTTATTATCCTCTCCTCAATTAATTATAGGATTTGTATGAGTACATTCAAATTAATCGAGTAAACTTAAAATCTAATAAAAGAAATAAGGTAACGCTAAAATATTTAATATTATATTGCGGATCATGCAGGTGAGAGTGATGGACGTCCACCAATGAAAGAATCATCTCATGCTGTCGGTCCAACTCAGTATGCCAGCGAAGCCAACAAATCGGAATCGGATGGAAATCATGTGCAGCCCTCTACGACTTCAGCTGCTGAAACTGGACACAAGAAGGAAAAATCAGTGCTGCAGGCGAAATTAACGAAATTAGCAATACAAATTGGTTACGCTGGTTCCACTATAGCTGTACTCACTGTTATCATACTGATTATACAGTTTTGCGTTAAGACGTTTGTCATTGATGAGAAACCATGGAAAAACACCTATGCTAATAATCTCGTTAAGCACTTGATTATCGGCGTCACAGTACTAGTTGTTGCTGTCCCTGAAGGGCTTCCACTGGCCGTTACGCTGTCTTTAGCGTATTCGGTGAAGGTAAGTGGATTTATAAAATATAATATGTATGTGTTCTATATGTTTCTGATGCAAATCGTTATTACCCGCTCTACCCATCAGAAAATGATGAAGGATAATAACTTAGTGCGCCATTTGGATGCCTGTGAAACAATGGGCAACGCAACGGCTATATGCTCCGACAAGACGGGCACGTTAACAACCAATCGTATGACCGTTGTTCAATCCTACATTTGTGAAAAACTATGCAAGGTGCTCCCAACGCTCGCGGACATACCACAGCATGTCGGGAATCTAGTCACTATGGGAATATCTGTGAACTCCGCCTATACCTCGAACATAATGGTAAAATTTTCAATATATAAATATAATATCTGATTTTATAAGACGAAATGGGATAAGTTATTGAAAAATATGCTCGAACTACTTACAGCTCGCTATATATGAGCTAACCTATGTTAGGTTCTTGTGAATATAAATAACTTCGTGCTCAATGAAGCTACTAGGGGCGTGGAAAATCGGACGTGAAGATTTAGTGATTTTTCAAATTCTACTATATTTTAGGCACTATTGATGCTAGAGACCTGAAATTTGGTATATATACGCAGGTTGACCTCCCAAGTCCAACGAGCTATGATGGATTTATCTCCGCCTGAAAGGGGCGTGGCAAACCGCAAAAGTTTATCTCGCCTAAAGTATAGGAGCTAGAAGCTTTAAATTTGGATAGTTAAGTTACCAGTAACCTCCTCTATCGATTCCCCAAATAATATTGTTACGCCGGCATAAAATATAATACCCTGTAATTTTTTCATTTTTTGAGCGTAAGCATCCTAATTTTGCAGCTAGGTTACCGTAAGCTAACAAAAATGAAGTGTCTACGCCCAGTAGGGGCGTGTCAAATCGAGAAAAACTGAGCTTTCTACAGTATTAGAGCTAAACTTAGCTATTTATGAAATGTGAATTAGTATTCTGCGGCCGGTAACCTCCTTCTTGTTATACCCTGAGCCCATTAAAAATGGGAAATCAGTGTATAATGGTTTTGTTAAAATGTATGTAACAGGCAGAAGGAAGCGTGGCAAACCCCACAAAGTATATATATATTCTTGATCAGGGCGACGAGCTGAGTCGATTTGGCCCTGTCCGTCTGTCTGTCTGTGTGTATGCTTGAACGCGACGATTTCAGAAAATATAAGAGCTAGGGACTTCGACTTTTTTTTTTAAATGTCCGTATATACAGCGCGCATATCGAGTTTATCATTTTTATCATATTTTTTTATCGATAAAAAGCCTTATCGAAGATCACTTCAAAAATCTCCTACATCTTTCAAGCTAGAGTCTCCAAATTATAATGTATATTAAGATGCATTTTATACAATTTCGGTGTTTGTTAAAATTTACCCCCCACCCCTAAATCCACCCCCTCACCGTCATCTTTGTAAAAGTCGTATATCAAATACTAGAGACTTGTGCTTCGGTATACATTTAAACATTATGATTAAGTTCTGAAAGTTTTATTACGATCGTACGTCTCGAAATTAAATTATTCAACAAATAAATTTTCATTATATTTCCAACACTGCTGCTCAGTCTAAGCGCAGTCGCCTGTATATGTGAGTGTGTGTGTATACGTGTGTGTGTTCGTGTATTTGTTTGTGTACTAATTATTATTGAAATATCAGTTGCTTGTAGGGTTCAGGGGATCTCGTAGTCGAGTAGTCTCGACTAGAGCTTTCTTGTTATACCCTGAACCCATTGAAAATGGGAAATCAGGGTATAATGGTTTTGTTGAAATGTATGTAACAGGCAGAAGGAGGCGTGGCAGACCCCACAAAGTATATATATTCTTGATCAGGGCGACGAGCTGAGTTGATTTAGCCCTGTCCGTCTGTCTGTCTGTCCGTCCGTCCGTCCGTCTGTCCGTATGTTT
Organism: Drosophila navojoa; assembly: GCF_054131105.1. Classification (NCBI taxonomy): domain Eukaryota; kingdom Metazoa; phylum Arthropoda; class Insecta; order Diptera; family Drosophilidae; genus Drosophila; species Drosophila navojoa. The sequence goes on along the minus strand of NC_142894.1, from coordinate 473,948 downwards.
GAACGCGTCGATTTCAGAAGATATAAGAGCTAGAGACTTCAACTTTTTTTTTTAAATGTCCGTATATATCACGCGCTAATCGAGTTTATCACTAAAAAACGATAACTCATTCCGATACTTTTTTATCGATAAAAAACCTTATCGAAGATCACTTAAATAATTATATCTCCTAGATCTTTCAAGCTAGAGTCTCCAAATTTAAAATATATATTAAGATGAATTAGATTTAATTTCGGTTTTCGTTAAAATTTACCCCCCACCCCTAAATCCACCCCCTCACCTTCATCTTTGTAAAAGTCGTATATCAAATGCTAGAGACTTGTGCTTCGGTATACACTAGAGGGCTGCATGAGTGCCAGAAAACACGTACTCGAGTTAACAATGCTCGTATTGAATTGAGTGGAACCGAGGCCAACTCAGAAATGGATAAGTAAGTGAGTGCGCTCATATATGATTCAGAGGCACAATATTCTATTAAACGAGAACGGTTCGAATAAATATGAGGCCGGGTATATGAGTTGCTTCACTGAGTTAATGAGTAGCGTCGCTGCTAGCAGAGAAAAAAAAATTAGCGAAAAAACGAAGGGCAATGTAATCATGTGTGTGCAGGCCAGACGGCCGACCAACGGCACATTTGCCGTTACAATTTCGTAGCGAATGCATATTCTTTATGCGTACCAACGCTTTCATACCCTTCACACAAATAACGTGCAAACGAAATCCAATGTTAGGCAATAAACTCGTTAGGAGTACTATTATTTGCTCAATTAGATATATTGAATAAAGCAATTATAATTAATATAGAAGTTTATAAAATTATATATAGATCGATATATAAGATAATGACATGAAAACACTAACATTTTACATGAGCATGGCAAACCTTTTCAAGAGCTACATATACTCTCTAAAAGGAAAGGGCATAGAACGAGACAAAACATGAAAAAAATAGGCGCGCAGTTAAGCTTCATATTGAAACGCATGCTTTTCGTTTGAGGGTTCGCAGCGCACTGATTTTTGTTTGAGATTTTTTCACTGATCGAGCCTCAAGCGACAGAGCCGAGCAAATACGAAGTGTTGACAAGAACATATGTGTGCCCTCAAAGACTCGGATAAATGTTGTACTCCTTCTTAGGTGTTATTTATTCTTATTCATTATACTGAAGGCAGCGGGTTATGAGTCATAGAGTCCATGCGAACTCCATCTCACTCAACCATATTCTGCCTCGGACTCACTCACTCAGTCTTATCTCGAATGGACTCTATTTTACTAGGTTATGAGTGCGGCCATGCAGGCCTCTAGTATACACATACATTTAAACATTATGATTACGTTCTGAAAGTTTCATTACGATCGTACGTCTAGAAATTAAATTATTCAACAAAAAAGTTCTCATAATATCACCAACACTGCAGAGCAACCAAAGCGCAAACGCCAGTATATGCGTGTGTGTGTGGGTATGCGTGTGTTTATTTGTATGTGTATGTGTGTGCGTGTATTTGTTTGTATGCGTGTGTGTGTGTGGGTTCAGGGGATCTCGTAGTCGAGTAGTCTCGACTAGAGCTTTCTTGTTATACCCTGAACCCATTGAAAATGGGAAATCAGGGTATAATGGTTTTGTTGAAATGTATGTAACAGGCAGAAGGAGGCGTGGCAGACCCCACAAAGTATATATATTCTTGATCAGGGCGACGAGCTGAGTTGATTTAGCCCTGTCCGTCTGTCTGTCTGTCCGTCCGTCCGTCCGTCTGTCCGTATGTTTGAACGCGTCGATTTCAGAAGATATAAGAGCTAGAGACTTCAACTTTTTTTTTTAAATGTCCGTATATATCACGCGCTAATCGAGTTTATCACTAAAAAACGATAACTCATTCCGATACTTTTTTATCGATAAAAAACCTTATCGAAGATCACTTAAATAATTATATCTCCTAGATCTTTCAAGCTAGAGTCTCCAAATTTAAAATATATATTAAGATGAATTAGATTTAATTTCGGTTTTCGTTAAAATTTACCCCCCACCCCTAAATCCACCCCCTCACCTTCATCTTTGTAAAAGTCGTATATCAAATGCTAGAGACTTGTGCTTCGGTATACACTAGAGGGCTGCATGAGTGCCAGAAAACACGTACTCGAGTTAACAATGCTCGTATTGAATTGAGTGGAACCGAGGCCAACTCAGAAATGGATAAGTAAGTGAGTGCGCTCATATATGATTCAGAGGCACAATATTCTATTAAACGAGAACGGTTCGAATAAATATGAGGCCGGGTATATGAGTTGCTTCACTGAGTTAATGAGTAGCGTCGCTGCTAGCAGAGAAAAAAAAATTAGCGAAAAAACGAAGGGCAATGTAATCATGTGTGTGCAGGCCAGACGGCCGACCAACGGCACATTTGCCGTTACAATTTCGTAGCGAATGCATATTCTTTATGCGTACCAACGCTTTCATACCCTTCACACAAATAACGTGCAAACGAAATCCAATGTTAGGCAATAAACTCGTTAGGAGTACTATTATTTGCTCAATTAGATATATTGAATAAAGCAATTATAATTAATATAGAAGTTTATAAAATTATATATAGATCGATATATAAGATAATGACATGAAAACACTAACATTTTACATGAGCATGGCAAACCTTTTCAAGAGCTACATATACTCTCTAAAAGGAAAGGGCATAGAACGAGACAAAACATGAAAAAAATAGGCGCGCAGTTAAGCTTCATATTGAAACGCATGCTTTTCGTTTGAGGGTTCGCAGCGCACTGATTTTTGTTTGAGATTTTTTCACTGATCGAGCCTCAAGCGACAGAGCCGAGCAAATACGAAGTGTTGACAAGAACATATGTGTGCCCTCAAAGACTCGGATAAATGTTGTACTCCTTCTTAGGTGTTATTTATTCTTATTCATTATACTGAAGGCAGCGGGTTATGAGTCATAGAGTCCATGCGAACTCCATCTCACTCAACCATATTCTGCCTCGGACTCACTCACTCAGTCTTATCTCGAATGGACTCTATTTTACTAGGTTATGAGTGCGGCCATGCAGGCCTCTAGTATACACATACATTTAAACATTATGATTACGTTCTGAAAGTTTCATTACGATCGTACGTCTAGAAATTAAATTATTCAACAAAAAAGTTCTCATAATATCACCAACACTGCAGAGCAACCAAAGCGCAAACGCCAGTATATGCGTGTGTGTGTGGGTATGCGTGTGTTTATTTGTATGTGTATGTGTGTGCGTGTATTTGTTTGTATGCGTGTGTGTGTGCTAACTTTTATTGAAATATCAGTTGCTTGTAGGGTTCAGGGGATCTCGTAGTCGAGCAGTCTCGACTAGAGCTTTCTTACTTGTTTTTTATTTCATTTTTATACCCTGAACCCATTGAAAATGGGAAATCAGGATATAATGGTTTTGTTAAAAGTAGGTAACAGGCAGAAGGAGGCGGGGCAGACCCCACAAAGTATTTGCACGTGCATATCGAGTTTATCACTAAAAATCGATAACTGCTCCCGATATGTTATGATCGATTAAAAACCTTGTCGAAAGCCAGTTATTTAATTATATCTTCCAAATTTTAAATGTATGTGTGTGTGTGTGTGTGTGTGTGTGTGTGTGTGTGTGTGTGTGTGTGTGTGTGTGTGTGTGTGTGTGTGTGTGTGTGTGTGTGTGTGTGTGTGTGTGTGTGTGTGTGTGTGTGTGTGTGTGTGTGTGTGTGTGTGTGTGTGTGTGTGTGTGTGTGTGTGTGTGTGTGTGTGTGTGTGTGTGTGTGTGTGTGTGTGTGTGTGTGTGTGTGTGTGTGTGTGTGTGTGTGTGTGTGTGTGTGTGTGTGTGTGTGTGTGTGTGTGTGTGTGTGTGTGTGTGTGTGTGTGTGTGTGTGTGTGTGTGTGTGTGTGTGTGTGTGTGTGTGTGTTTATTAACAATTTTAATATTACAAGGTGCAAGTTGCGTGGTGGCTAGGATAGTGCGCGATGCTTGCGGGACGGCCGTAAAGCATTGCTTCGCAAGCACTGTGCGCTACCTTAGCCTGGGACAGCTCGACTTCTCATTCGCTCGACTCTGCGGAGCTCCATCATCACTGTGGCCGCGAAGGTGCTTGTTTGTTCCCAAGCTTCCTCCGATTCCAGCATGGTGTTGACAATGTTGTCCGCTCTGATGGAGCGGCCCACTGCCTCTTCCAGACGACGCCTCTCCTCCAGGAACCGTCCACATTCGAAAAGAATGTGGTTGGCGTCTTCCACGTGCCCTCGCTCGCACCAGGGGCACTCGTCAGATTCCTCGTGGCCGAAGCGCTTCAGATAGCTCCGAAAGCATCCATGTCCCGAGAGGATCTGCGTAAGGTAGAAGTTTACCTCGCCGTGCTTGCGGTTGACCCATGGTTCAAGCTCCGGGATGAGCTTGTGCGTCCACCGCCCTTTAGCTGAGCTATTCCACTTCCTTTGCCATCGTGCAATGCTGTTCGCCCTGATAGCGTTGGGTCGGGCAGGCGCGTGCGAATTTCGCTCCACGGCTTCGGCGACCAAGTACTCCAGCGGTACCATACCAGCTATGACGAGCGCCGCGTCATCGGAGATAGTCCTGAAAGCGCAGCTGACTCTGATTGCGCTCAGTCTATAGATCGCGCAAATGCCCCGGCTGTAGCTCGGCGTTGCCATCGCTCTTGCCCATATGGGCGCAGCGTAGAGGATGACGGACCTAATGACGCTCATTAGAAGGAGACGTCGTTGCTGTTTAGGTCCCCGCGTGTTAAGCATAATTCTCGAGAGAGCTCTACAAGAATCAGCTGCCTTTTTTTGCACATACTCTAAGTGCTCGCGGAAAGTTAATCTTGTGTCTATCATGACACCAAGATACTTTATCGCCCTCTTTGACGCAATGGTGACGCTGCCGATCTTTATATTGGCAGTTTCCACTCTTTTGCGACTGCTGACTAGGACAACTTCAGTTTTGTGTGCCGCTAGCTCGAGCCCAGCTCCAGTCAACCAGCTTCGTATGCGATTGATACTTTCGCTGCACATATCCTCTGTATCTTTGAGTTCCTTTCCTATGGCTACGACAGCTACATCATCAGCAAAGCCGATGGTGTGCGCACCTGTTGGTAGTTCCAAGCGCAGTACGCCGTCGTACATGATATTCCATAGGAGAGGCCCCAGCACTGAGCCTTGGGGTACTCCAGCTGACACTGTATGAGTTTGGGGACCCTCACTCGTATTGTATACCAGTGTTCTTCCTCTGAAGTAACTCTTTATTGTTTCTTTAAGATATTTAGGGATATTATATTGTGACAGCGCATTCAGTATCATATCCCAACTAGCTGTATTGAAGGCATTCTTTACGTCCAGGGTCGCAATAATGCAGTATTGCTTCGTCCCATGCTTCCATCTTGTGCCATGAATGGCGGAGGTGGCCAGACCAACAACTTTGTTTAGCGCATCCGTTGTTGACCGGGCCTTCCGGAATCCAAATTGATTTGGTGACAGGCCTCCGGCGCTAGTAATCGCAGTCTCCAGTCTGGAGCAGATCAATTTCTCAAACACCTTTCCCATGGTGTCTAAGAGGCAGATCGGTCTGTATGAGGATGGCTCATCTGGTGGTTTGCCAGCCTTGGGTAGCAACACCAGGTTCTGGGCTTTCCATTTTGCCGGGAACGTCTCTTGTATTAAACATTCGTTGAATAATTCAGCGAACGTATTAGGGTGCAAGGCGAGGGCTAGCTTTAGCGCACGATTCGGGATCCCGTCCGGCCCTGGAGCAGTGTTGGTTCTAAGACCCCGGAGAGTTAATATAATTTCTTCCTCTGTGACTAAAACAATTTCAGTGCTCATTGAGCCCTGATCAGCAGACTCGGACCGAGGGGCGTGAATGGAGCTTAAACTTTCTGGAAAGAGCGTTTCCACAATCGTTTTAAGCTCCAGACGATCCGTAGGCTGCACCTGTCTACCTGCGTATAGTCTTTTAACTACTATCTTATATGCCCTGCCCCAAGGGTCATATTCGGCTGAGTCGCACAACTCTAAAAAACATTCTCTTTTGCTTGCCCGAATGGCCCTCTTCAACTGTCTTCTAGCTGCCTGGTAAGCTAATTGTTTTTCTAAAAACGTAGACCTACCGCGAGCCCGTTGGTAGCTTCTTCTCGCCTGGATGCATTTGAGACGAATGTCACCTATTTGTGCATTCCACCAATACGTAGGCTCTTGTTGTCGCGTGAACTGCTTGCGGCGTAGCATACTGCTATTGCAGGCACTCTGTATTTGGGCTACCATTTGGCATGCTCTGGCCTCAGCATTACCAATTGTGCCCAGAGACTGAATGGCCTCAGAAAAGACCGCGGGATCAAAAGTATCTAGCCGATACGACTCCCTCCACAAGGGTGACGCCCTGGCAGGTGGCTCACCTAATGTGAATAGAAGTGCCGTATGATCGCTGCCCGTATAGCTATCGCAATGGCTCCATGTTGCTCCCCGAAAGAGGGATGAAGTGACAAAAGTAATGTCGACGACAGATCCGTATCCCGCCCGACTGAAGGTGTGCTCGTGCCCAGTGTTGAGCAGTGCAACATCTAGTGTTGCGAAGATCTCCAGTAGGATACGACCTCTGGCGTTTGTTGTGAGGCTACCCCATTCTAACGCCCAGGAGTTAAAATCTCCAGCTATAATGGCCTTCCGACCCCTAGCATCCTCGGCAAGCTCGTCGAGCACCGTCGTGAATTCACTGAGCTGCATGCTGGGGGCCAGATAGCAACTGTAAAGCCATAAGTTGCCATATCGGCCGCGTACGAACCCATTGGATGACTTAACATTCGAAAGTACGTTCGTTGAGTTGCCGCATACCCACAACGCAGCTTTGCCATTAACGTCAGTTGACCATGTCCTAGGGCAGCTGGTTATACAGTGGTGGGGCTCACTGAGAAAAGCTACGTCTATACATTTTTCCCTAACGGTCTGCTCAAGAAGGTCTTGGGCAGCAATACAATGATTTAGGTTAAGCTGCAAGAACCTTAACATTTCATTTTACGAGCAGCTTCACGGTAAGATGGGCATTTGAAGCTGCCTGCTGAATGGTCCGTCTGCTTTTCACCTTTCCGGATGCAGAGGCTACATTTTGGTGGCTTGGTGCATGCTTTTGCACTGTGACCCATCTCTCCACACCTGAAACAGGCGCCCTTTAGGTCACAGTCGCTGCGACAGTTTGCTGCCATATGACCGTAATCGAGGCACTTGAAACAGCGTTTAGGCTGCTCCACGGCTCGAATACGGCATACTACCCATCCTATTCTAATTTTGGACAGCTCGAGCAGAGTTTTAGCTTTCCCAATTGGAAGAGCAACCGTAGCTCTTTGCTGTCCACCAAAAGCTGGCCGAAGCGATTTGATAGCCCCAATGGGGAGTGAGCTATCCTTCAACTCCACCCTGATTGCCTCCAAGATCTCCTCTTTACTTGCTAACTCATCTAGGTCGCGAATCTCAATTTGAGCCGATTCGGTAAGTGTTTTAACTACCGCTCGGTCACCCAAGGCTTTGCCTACAGCTTCGTGCAGAGCCTCAGCGCTATGCTCCGGCTTCCTACTCAGTTGTGTGTGTGTGTGTGTGTGTGTGTGTGTGTGTGTGTGTGTGTGTGTGTGTGTGTGTGTTATATTCGTTTATTAACAATTTTAATATTACAAGGTGCAAGTTGCGTGGTGGCTAGGATAGTGCGCGATGCTTGCGGGACGACCGTAAAGCATTGCTTCGCAAGCACTGTGCGCTACCTTAGCCTGGGACAGCTCGACTTCTCATTCGCTCGACTCTGCGGAGCTCCATCATCACTGTGGCCGCGAAGGTGCTTGTTTGTTCCCAAGCTTCCTCCGATTCCAGCATGGTGTTGACAATGTTGTCCGCTCTGATGGAGCGGCCCACTGCCTCTTCCAGACGACGCCTCTCCTCCAGGAACCGTCCACATTCGAAAAGAATGTGGTTGGCGTCTTCCACGTGCCCTCGCTCGCACCAGGGGCACTCGTCAGATTCCTCGTGGCCGAAGCGCTTCAGATAGCTCCGAAAGCATCCATGTCCCGAGAGGATCTGCGTAAGGTAGAAGTTTACCTCGCCGTGCTTGCGGTTGACCCATGGTTCGAGCTCCGGGATGAGCTTGTGCGTCCACCGCCCTTTAGCTGAGCTATTCCACTTCCTTTGCCATCGTGCAATGCTGTTCGCCCTGATAGCGTTGGGTCGGGCAGGCGCGTGCGAATTTCGCTCCACGGCTTCGGCGACCAAGTACTCCAGCGGTACCATACCAGCTATGACGAGCGCCGCGTCATCGGAGATAGTCCTGAAAGCGCAGCTGACTCTGATTGCGCTCAGTCTATAGATCGCGCAAATGCCCCGGCTGTAGCTCGGCGTTGCCATCGCTCTTGCCCATATGGGCGCAGCGTAGAGGATGACGGACCTAATGACGCTCATTAGAAGGAGACGTCGTTGCTGTTTAGGTCCCCGCGTGTTAAGCATAATTCTCGAGAGAGCTCTACAAGAATCAGCTGCCTTTTTTTGCACATACTCTAAGTGCTCGCGGAAAGTTAATCTTGTGTCTATCATGACACCAAGATACTTTATCGCCCTCTTTGACGCAATGGTGACGCTGCCGATCTTTATATTGGCAGTTTCCACTCTTTTGCGACTGCTGACTAGGACAACTTCAGTTTTGTGTGCCGCTAGCTCGAGCCCAGCTCCAGTCAACCAGCTTCGTATGCGATTGATACTTTCGCTGCACATATCCTCTGTATCTTTGAGTTCCTTTCCTATGGCTACGACAGCTACATCATCAGCAAAGCCGATGGTGTGCGCACCTGTTGGTAGTTCCAAGCGCAGTACGCCGTCGTACATGATATTCCATAGGAGAGGCCCCAGCACTGAGCCTTGGGGTACTCCAGCTGACACTGTATGAGTTTGGGGACCCTCACTCGTATTGTATACCAGTGTTCTTCCTCTGAAGTAACTCTTTATTGTTTCTTTAAGATATTTAGGGATATTATATTGTGACAGCGCATTCAGTATCATATCCCAACTAGCTGTATTGAAGGCATTCTTTACGTCCAGGGTCGCAATAATGCAGTATTGCTTCGTCCCATGCTTCCATCTTGTGCCATGAATGGATATGGATGTGTGTGTGTGTGTGTGTGTGTGTGTGTGGGTGTGTGGGTGGGTGCGAATTATTATTGAAATATCAGTTGCTTGGAGGGTTCAGGGGATCTCGTAGTCGAGCAGTCTCATCTAGAGCTTTCTTACTTGTTTAATCACCTGTTTTAAGCGTAATTCCATCAAGTTTCGGGTGCTTGCTGGAGATTTTTCGCCATTCCTTTAATAGGGCCGTTTCTAGGTTATTTTTATTGGATATTGACCTATTCCGAATGGCCACTCCCAATTTTACCCATAAATTTTCTATAACGTTTATGTACGACCCTGGACTAGTGGATTAACCACAGTCTCAGATCAACCAGGACTGTACAATTCCCGGTTTATGTTTTTGGTCATTAGCCTGATGAAATTCTAGAACCAGCTTTTCGGTATTTTGGAGCATATTCTGGTTTAAAAAGGATAGGTACATATTATTGTTCTATTACCATCAATGTAATTTAGTATCCAACTCCCGAACCCGACTTGCAGGCCCAACCATGCTTCATTTAACTCACGCAAACGACAGTATTTGACTTGAGCGAAACGAAAACAGAAATAACTGTCTTGCTCAAAGCGCGAGAGCGCTAAGCCAGACGCGACAAAACAGTTTCTGTTCTGTCTTCTTTATTGTATGAGTGAAAGACACTTATTCACAGACAACGAAAATGTGTGTAAAGTTATTCGCGAGCTAAAAATAAAAATAAAAATTCATTTTGAATATATATATATGTATGTTATTTATACCCTGATTTTATCATTAAAATTCTTGCAGCCTGGACAAAATCCAACTGACCTACCTATTCAAGTGGGGAACAAGACAGAATGCGCCCTACTTGGGTTTGTTCAGGCTCTGGGCGTTAAATATCAATCTATACGCGATGAAATACCTGAGGATAAATTTACACGTGTTTACACCTTCAACTCTGTACGAAAAAGTATGGGTACAGTAATACCTCGACCCAACGGCGGCTATCGCTTATATACCAAGGGTGCTTCGGAGATCATCATGAAGAAGTTAGTCCAATACTTGAAATGAATTTTAATTAATATTACATATAACTTATATTTTGTTGCAGATGTGCCTTTATCTATGGCCATGAGGGAACATTGGAAAAGTTCACACGAGACATGCAGGAGCGTTTAATTCGGGAAGTAATTGAGCCGATGGCTTGTGATGGATTACGTACTATTTCTGTTGCCTATCGCGATTTTGTTCCCGGCAAAGCCGCCATCAACGAAGTGCACATCGATGCAGAGCCCAATTGGGATGATGAGGAAAACATTATGTCAAATTTAACTTGCCTGTGTGTTGTGGGTATTGAGGATCCTGTCCGTCCCGAGGTACCGGATGCCATAAGAAAATGCCAAAGAGCTGGCATTACGGTACGCATGGTTACGGGTGATAATATAAATACGGCACGTTCCATTGCCAGTAAATGTGGTATTTTACGACCCAATGACGACTTTCTTATTCTGGAGGGTAAAGAGTTTAATAGACGCATTCGTGACAGTAATGGTGATGTAAGTCTAATACACTATATGTACCTTAATGAACTTTTAATTAATATATATAATTATTTACGTGTTTTCGTACTCAGATCCAACAGCATCTTATTGACAAAGTTTGGCCGAAGCTCCGGGTACTTGCACGTTCATCGCCCACAGACAAATACACGTTGGTAAAAGGTAATGTCTAAATGTCGATTTTGTAAACGAATTCATTATTTATTCAACGGCTTTTATTATTTGTATTTAGGTATGATCGACAGTACCGTGACCGACAATAGGGAGGTTGTTGCCGTTACAGGCGATGGTACGAACGATGGTCCAGCTTTGAAGAAGGCAGATGTTGGCTTTGCAATGGGTATTGCAGGCACAGATGTTGCCAAAGAAGCATCTGATATCATACTCACTGACGATAACTTTAGCAGCATTGTTAAGGCTGTCATGTGGGGTCGTAATGTTTATGACTCAATAGCAAAATTTTTGCAGTTCCAATTGACAGTTAATGTCGTCGCAGTTATTGTAGCATTTATTGGTGCTTGTGCGGTGCAGGATTCGCCTCTTAAAGTAAGTATTTCTATAAGATAAACTAAATAAAAATATTTATTTCTTGTTTGGAGAGTATAATGGTTTTCTTAAATGAATGTAACAGGCAGAAGGGGGCATGTCCCATCATATTTTTTTATCAGTGGGACGAGCATAGTCGATTTAGTCCTGTCCGTCCGTTCGTTAGGATTTATGAACACGTTGATCTCAGAGAGACTTGAAATTTTGTATACAGGTATCCCTCGTATAACGCGATAATTACGTTCCAGAAGAATTGCGCGTTATGTAATTTCGCATTATCTAAAACAAGTTTTCATATAAATTTGGGGGTTGGAAGTTTTTTAATTTAAAAACTCAACTCAACTCAATACTAAAGTTCAGACTTTCTTATACAATTAAAAATACAAGATATGAATAATAACACATACGTACATACATATTTCAAAATTCAAAAAACAACATTTTTATCATTATGTGCACATTAAAAATTTAAAAGCAAACTAAAACAAATTAAAGGTTTATTAAAAGCTTTATTGGTATTCTTCAAACTTCATATGGTAATTAATCTGTTTCACTGTCTTCAAAGATCTTTGCACGTGGGCGTTTTGTGGGTGCATTAGCTTCATCAGAAGGTATTCCTTCAACATAGGTACATATATGACGGGCATTCAAAAATGTGAAAAGAGTATATTGGTTTTGCACAATGTTCGTCTTGCTGTTGCAATGAACGCAATTTTTTTCGGGCTATTTAAGGTAAAGACTTGAAACTTGAAACACATAAAAGTAGTATGTATATTCTTAATCAGGGCAACGAGCTGAGTCGATTTGGTCCGGTCCGTATGTATGAACGCGTCGATCTCAGATGATATAAGAGTTTTAGACCTCAAATTTTTAAAAAATGTCCGTATATATAGCGCGCAACAATTAATTTCTATCTTTAATTTGCAGGCAGTCCAAATGTTATGGGTAAACCTTATTATGGATACACTTGCATCTCTAGCTTTAGCTACGGAAGTGCCGACGCCTGATCTATTGCTGCGTAAACCATATGGACGCACAAAGCCCCTTATATCACGCACAATGATGAAAAATATTTTGGGTCAAGCGCTGTACCAGTTGGTAATCATATTTGGCCTCCTCTTTGTTGGTAAGTATACTTGGCCAAGTGAATCCAATTTCAATTAATCATGTTCTTACAATTAATAGGTGATTTAATACTTGACATTGAGTCTGGTCGTGGACAGGACTTAAATGCTGGACCAACTCAACATTTCACAATAATCTTTAACACTTTTGTCATGATGACCCTTTTCAATGAGATTAATGCAAGAAAAATACACGGCCAGCGTAACGTTGTTGAGGGACTTTTTACCAACCCTATATTTTACACCATCTGGATATTTACAATGATTTCGCAAGTATGCTCAGAATTCAGAATATAACGATTTTTAAAGGCATATATAACAGGGACAAGTTGAGTTGAGTCTATATAGCTATGTTCGTCTGTTCGTTAGATAAGCTACAAAGTTTAATGCGCTACTAGTTGCGTATTCCAGATTAGCACGCTTTTATCTATGCTTTTTATGTCATAAACTATTAAAATATGTGTTCCTAGAAGGCTTCAAGTGAATTTTTCTTACTCGTTATTTATATTTTTGTATTTTTCAATCCAGGTGGTAATTATCCAATACGGAAAAATGGCATTTTCAACAAAGGCGCTGTCACTCGATCAATGGTTATGGTGCATATTCTTTGGAATTGGAACATTAGTTTGGGGACAATTAATCACTTCAGTGCCTACAAGAAAGTTGCCTAAGATATTATCGTAAGTAAATTCAGTTTATTATGGTTGTTTTGTTACGTGCTTGGAGTTTTTTTTTATTAAAATTTAAATTTGACAAAAACTAACTCAGTTTTAAGTAAATTGATTTTTTTCTGTTAACTATTTATGTGTATTATGTTGTTATTATTAGTATTATTATTATTATTTTAATTATTATTATTGTATATTTTTTTTTAAGTAAATCAGCTTAAAATGATCTTGGATAATTTGCCTTTCCTCTCCCTTCCTTAGCACTGCTGACTAAAAATGCTTGAGAATGGTTTCCTATTGGGTTACACGCACAATTCCACCAACAGCTACACACCCACACCCAGACACATTCCCGCACACACCCACAAACCCTCACACGCACACATGCTTGTTTTAAAAAAAAAAATCATTTTACTTGTTATGCAATAAATATATGTTACGTATATTATCCAATATAATTATATAAATGTAGTTATTATTCACTTACACATAAGTATAATTAATTATTAATTTTATTTACTTTAAAATATAACAGGATAGAGAATATATGTTAGTCGTTCGGGAGGGTAAACGACTTTTAAATTTTTAATTGATAAATTGAAAAAATTTAATTCAATCTTAAATATGACAGATGTCCTTTGATTTCAGATATCATGTAATTAGTCTCAGACACAGCAGTATTTGTGTATAATATAATTTGTGACAATGACAATTTGTTTTAGGTGGGGTCGCGGACACCCTGAAGAATATACGGATGCGATGAATTTAGGCGAGGAGCGCTTCGATTCGATTGATTCTGATAAAAAACCAAGAGCTGGACAAATTCTATGGATACGCGGACTGACACGTCTGCAAACTCAAGTAAGTTATCCTTGTATATATCATCAGTTGTGTTAATATTTTTTTTGTAAATCGTATTTGTATTCATACGTTATCATTTCAATCCATAATACATTTCTTTTCAAATTCGATTGTTTACTTCAATACGGTAATAATAATGTGCGTATATATATACATATATGGCATATATATATATATAAATACTAGCCGGCCCGGCAAACGTTGCATTGCCCTATCCATTATTTCTAGGCATAAAATTGTGGAAAGCTATGTTGTTCAGGTTGGGATACACTCTGATTAATTTCTTAATCGGATTTTCATTCAAGCACTTTGTGGTAAACGACATTCTTTGTTTTTTGGTCAGGTGCAAGAACAAATAATGCGGATGGTTTGCCAACACGTGAGCATGCCACGTACAATTGACCATGAGAAAAACACGCATTTTCTAGATTGAGGCCACAAATAGTCAAAGATTAGCCCTGTGATTTGTTGATCGTCATGGCGAAGGCAAGACGAATCGGGAATTGAATTCGCTTAAATTCAAAGGGCTTATCTGTTGGGATCATCGGAATCTTAGGAATAAGAACTTCCTCATCCTTAAATTTTCCTTTGAGTATCGACACGTGAATCACATTGCTCGTCAGTTTTCTTATCACCAAACGCCTTCCATTGCACAGTTTTGGTCAGTTTAAATTTCTAAGCATGATAACCGAGCCAACCTTCAGTTGTAAATTGTGCGGTGGTAAACCAGGCACATCCATTGAGTTCAAAAATTCAGTTGGACAATTAGTGGCTTCATCTTCGTTTGTTACAGAGTCGATAGATTTGAATGAATACAGAGAACCAACGATTTTATTTTGAATTATAAGATTAAGGTCATCCACATCTTTATTTTTAGCCGCCAAAATTGCTCGCTCACTTAACCATTTAGTATTTTTGTGGAATGCAATGATATTCGGAAATCAAGCCGCTCGATTCGTCAACAGGAATACGGCCATTACCGATATTCAGCAATTGCTTCGAGAAATCATCAGCAGATAGATCGTTCAACAATGCAACTCTCATATTTACAGACAGTTGAAGTTTGGTTACATATCGCCACAGCTTTGATGCTTTGAACCATTTCTTATTGCCCATTCACGGGTCTCTTTGAGATGCACGAATTAAGGCCCTTCTTTGCTGGATACTAACGCGGCGCCTTTCTCGGGCGATTTCTCGTTCTTCGTCAGATAATTGACTCGCGTTATTTAGTTGCCTAATTGCATCATGGGTCCGCCGGGAATGATTAGATCTTCTAGGACGCGGCATTTTTATTAATAGTAATACTAAATATCCCCTCGCACAAAACCACATAAAATAATCGAGAAATATAAATATAAATAATTTACACAAATTTATGTTTGAGACAAATACCTGAACTTTCGAGATATTTAGCTTCTGTATGCACGCGTATTATTTTTATCAAATGAATCTTTAGGGAAAAAACCGCGTTTTCAAGTATTAGTGAAATTGTTTTAGTATTTTTAAGATCTACTATCCTACTCGTAGCGGAGACAAATCCAACAAATCAAAAACCATGAAAATTGGTCCAGCAGATCTCGAGATATAAGTGCTGGAAAGCTTTTCACCACTCTCTTTATAATGCCATGTATGAGAAGAAATTAATTAAGTAACCTTTTCATACTAAACAATAAAAACAACGCAAAGTAAATAAATTTACGGATTCGATTTAAAGTTTTAAAGGCTTGACTTGAATATGATTTCTATAAAATCTCAACAATATGGGAACGATTCAAGAACTAAAATCGAATAGTAATGCTATGACTATAAATAACAGAAACAAATTAAGACTCTGGACACAATCGTAGAATCCAAACTAGAGACATTATATTGACCTGGTTCTCTATAAAGTACATCATCTATGTGTTTCAATTAATATTAAATGTAAGTGGATTTCCTACACATGTTTCGAAAGAAGAAGCAAGAGAGAATGCACAGTATAAAGAAATTCAGAAGACCCGTTTTAGGTGACATTGCGTCTCAGTTCTTAATACCATTGTAAGTCTGTAAAGTAAAAGTATAAATTTAGTAACTACGACTTATTCAAACTGGCTCGAATTTTTTCGATTTTTCGAGCGTTTTCGTCCTCACCTATACGCACTTTCCTAAATTCATTTGGGAAGAATTTATAGCCAAATATTAGTGATTTGGTTTCTTCTTTTTTCTAGCAAGTAATTCAAAAACTTCTTTAAGAATAATTTACTTAGAAGAACTACTCAATTGCTAGAATTCCGAGAGTTCAGCTATTTTAATTTTCTTAACTGCTCGCGTGTAAATTTGACTATCCACAGCCGAATCTCAAATTTGAATCAAGTTTTTAAAATTAAAAAGCCAATGTTCGATAATCGATTTAAAGTCTCGCATTAAGTTGAAAACAATAGTGTACTCCCATGTTGCATACGCATCACCTCATTTCCATATCATAAATAGTAATAACTTGATTTTATAAGAGTCGTTGGAACACTGTTAAAAAAGATTTCAAATGATATCTCAACCCCTTCTTCAAAAATATCTACGAATTTAAACTCAAAATTTGTGCTTTCACAATGGCATATATATTTCAATATGGATAGAGGCTCGCATAGGAAAGTCTATCTAAAATAAGTAGCAAATGCAGTCGGTCGTGATCGGCGCAACAATCCAATTTTGAAGCTTTCAGCTGAAAAAGAATTAGAATTAGCAGTTTGCGACATAATTATTTTGAAAATGAAAAATCATTCACAATTTTCTATACTGGCATCTGACTTTACCTTAAATCGATAAAAACATCAAGAATATGTATTCTTTTTGGGATCTGCCACGCCTCCTTCTGCCTGTTGCATACATTTTAACACAACCATTATACTCTGATTTCCAATTGAAAATGGGTTCAGGGTATGAAAAGGTTTCGTCAAATTTGTTGTGCTACGCAAAAATTCGATGATTGAATGCATTCTTATCAACAGAAAGAGAACGGAAAAAGGCAAACCGCATAAAATTTGGCATGCACAGACGCAGTACTTTGCTTACAATTTTCGCTCAGTTTGTAACGGCATTGCCAGTTTTAATAGTCACAGCACGATTTTGTCAAAATACTTATGCCGACTAGTGTATGTATTATATCTTTTTAATTAATACCAAACTTAAACTCTCTAGTATCAATATTGCTAAAAATATGGCAGATCTGATCCGATTTGCCACGTCCCAAGTGGACATATTTTTCGGTTGATCTTTCACAGCTTCAGGTTAGGGTAATTAGTAAAGGTTACTTTAATTAGTTAACGCTGCTGAAGATATCTGATCAAAGCCGCATGATTGACAATAATAATATTTTTTTTTTTTTCGTTTTGTTAAACAATCGTTATTGGTTTCTATTTATTAATTTCTAAATTTTTATTTAATTGTGTTTTACATTTATATATTACAATATTTAAATAACTTCGTGTTGAAGGATCTAGGAGAAACATTCATTAAATATTTCACCAGCACTGAAAAGCTGCGAAAAGTGTCCCTATTCTTTCTCATATAGAAAGTATTGCATTGATTTTCTCAATACCGTACTGACGCAAGGCAGAATTTAGACGTTTCAATTAATTAAGGATCGGTCGATCGAATATACTTGTAATGGGTTGCTATGAGATTGTTTTATAGAGATCAGCCCGAAGTTAGCTTTATTTATATATTATTTCAAACTTCTAATTGATTTATAAATATTATATAGATACATATCTATACATATGTATACATGCATATTAAGGTTTTGTTTTGAAACTATTGTTAGTAGTCAGATATATTTTATGTAGCAAATATAATTGACAAAACCACTTATATCTCTTATCTTTTGTTCGTAATTTACTCTCATCCTGTCTCTGCCTATCCTTGTATCTCTCTCCATCTCTTTGTGGGTCCCTATCTCACTCACTCTGTCAAAAAAATATGTCTCTGTTTCTTTATCTCTCTCTCCATATATATGTATATATATATAACTTTAACTCACTCTTGTTCCGCTTATACTCTCTTCTATCAAATCCTTTATGGACTTATACATATATATATATATATATATATATATATATATATATACATCCTCCGAATCCTTCAATATATATATATATATATATCATATATATATTATATATATATATATATATGTATGTATGTATATGTATCTGAAGAATTATAAATGTAATGAAAACTGCCAACAAAGAGTGCTCTAGTCTTGAACCCTCTAGATACCCCATCAAGCCACGCTTCTTCTATACACTCATAACAATCAGCACATGCACGCACGCGTCATACTAATCGCACACTTTACAGTTGTCGGGTTGCAGTATGGGATCTTAATTGTTAAATATGTTTAGTATCCTAATAAAATCTTCCGAAAGCAAGTCCTATTATTTTACATTCGGTTGTTTTTTTTTTTTTTATTTAATTAATTTTAAGGAAACGGAGGAGAAGGTAAAATCGGGAATATACCAGGTCGGTGTATTAATAGTAAATGGGATGTTTCTATATTTTCTGGTATTCAAACTATACTGAAAAAAAAAAAAACAAAGAAAAATGGTCGATTCTAATCACTAGCACGGAATGTTGTATGAGTCATCGAAGAACAAATGGTAAATTTGCGCCTTACACCCAGAGTGCCATTTTCCATAGGTTCAGGGTATATATGTAAATGATATATCAGATATATCTTTTTTTCTCCTAAATTTCAGTTTAATTTGATAGTATGGTATATCTAAATGTATTTGTACTGGAATTCATTAGTTGATTTATAGAATATAAAACTGATTAGTACTATAAGTAGTAGGGTGGGTCAAATATTTATTTCAGTCACATTTCATTCATTTGGTTCCTTTTCTTGTTTCCTCTCTATAGCGCTTTCTACTTGAGAAATTATTGACTAACTTTTTAGACTCTGATTTGGTTATTGATACACGATTTTTTTTATTTGCGTTTCTAATGTTTCATTTATATTTATATATACATATTTTCATCGTAGCCCTTGCTATTAATTACAATTCATTTTGGATTTTTCTTCCCCAAAAACATTTTTAATTTTTATGTATATCTGTATTATATTTCAAAACTATCAACTTTTCTATGACCTTTGCATGAGAATCGCAGGAAGAGATTGTCTCTAGCTATTTCTCTTAAACGATTATATAATATAGTATACCACATTTTACGATACCCCAAAATTCTATCATACACATGAGAATACACGTTATAATTCATTCTCTTGTATCTACATTTTCATATGGCGATTTCCATTTCTGTATTCCGAAGAACCATATGTCACATATAATACATATTCTCATGCATGTACTTGTACATGCTCTTCAAAAAAGAGACGATTTATATCATGATTAATGTGCAGTTCTTCAAACTTCAAACACATATAAAACATGTAATACTATTTAAAATTAATAAGCGTAAATGGTAAGTTATAGATTGAAAAATTACTCTTTAGGAGCTATTTATCAAAGTATTACACTTAACCTTAGTAAAAAAAAGAAAATGACGCTAAAGACAAAAGTCAACTTTCATAAAAATTCTAATATTTATTATTTGGTACGGTATTCATTATCATTTATAGCGACCGTTAGAAGTTTTGTGTCCTTAGAACTCATCACTCTTCTTTTTGCCATATTTTGAGGACAGTAATAAATTATATCGATATTTTGTAAACTCTGCGGGAAAAATCCTAGTGCAGTTTGTCTACATTGCTTTTCAACTCTGTTGATATAAATAAAGCCCCAAGCCATGACAGATTTTTCACGGTGTTTTAGGCCTACCTCAAATTTTCATTTTGTGTATTTTACGCCTATTCCGAATTGCTGGTGTGCTTTACCTTACGACTTAGCAAATTAGTATCTTAGCTTAGCTAGTTAGTATATATATATACCTCATTGAAATAGTATGATTATGTCTTGAACCTATTGAAAATGGGATATCACGGCATAATGGTTTTGTGAAAAGTATGTAAAAAGCAGAAGAAATCATCGCAAACCCCATAATATATATTCTTAATCAGGACGACGAGCTGAGTCGAGTCTATCCGTCCGTATGTGTGCGTCTATCTCAGAAGATATAAGAGCTACAGAATTTTGCATGCATGTATGTATACCATACACAGTTCGATAGCTCACCCGATATCTTTTTTATCGAGAATAATCGATACATTGATTTCGTTATTTCAGCCTCATTTAAACACTTCAGATTCATTGTGTATATATATTTAATGGATGCGAATATTTTGTAATTCACAGACACCACGCCCTCTTTGCCCCCAATTTGTAAAAAACCTATTTCAAACATATCTTGTGTTTCGAAAATATACATACATTTAAATATTATGATTACGTTTTAAGAGTAATATTAAGATTGTCAATAAATAACACTGTATCGCAGTGCAGAAAAACAGCTGGAAGGGTTCAGGTTATTTCCTAAACGAGCAGTCTCGACTAGACCACTCTTACTTGTTTCAATCTATAACTAAACATTTACACTTGTAAGTTAGAAATTAAAAAAATAGCCTAATATCAGTTTATTATATAACTTTTTGTATTGTATGGTTCACAATTGAATATTCTGATATTAGCATTTTGAGGCTAGAGTTCTATCTGTGTTATCTGTCGATTGTTATTCCATTAGCTCTTAGAAGTCAAAGTTATATATATTTTCAAACTTAATATGTCAAATGACTTTTGATATAAATACTTAGATAATTATCTAAATACAAATTACAATATAAAAAAGGTCAACATATTTCAGTCGGCCGTTACCAATATATTTATAATATTTGTTTATAATACAAAATCTGTTTAAGGAAAAATTCATTCAAAATTATTTTCTCGATACAGAAATAATTGATAACTTCTTGATAATTGATAAGATCTTCGCCTTATCCAAAAGGAAACTCTGCAGCAAATTGGAGTTTCTAATGTCAAAAATTTATTCCAAAGCCAATACCCTTCTAAGAAGTGGAGTGACTCCTTTTCGATCGCGCGAATTAAAAGAAATATAGATAAACAACTAAATAGCTTGATTCAAGGAACAACAAAAATTTAAAAGAAAAAAAAAAAAAAAAACTTCAATAACCAGACATCAAAAGTTAATATCATTGCATTCCTTCTTTATAAAAAATAAATTTATTATAACAATCTTTTAATCTCATTTCATTTTTTCACTCTCCTTTTATTATATAATATATGCTTAAAACCATTTCCAAACGAACGATTGAATGAACAATTGACGTAAATCGCTGTCGACATTACAAACAAAATGTCAAATACAAATGAAAAACAACAAATATATATAAATATCCCAATCTACTATATATATATATATATATATATATATATATATATATATATATATATATATATATATATATATATATATCCGCGTAAACCTCAACTCTCACCTTCAGATTTCAGTACCGGTAAGAAAAAGTGTATTTTTTTTTAATTTATTGGCAACTAGACCCATGTTTATGTCATATATATCCCAGCTTACTTACCCGTATAACCCCACCCCAAAAACACCAAACCAATCAAAAACTACGCTTTAAATACACTCTTCACTTCACTCCTTCAATTTTCCATTATGTTTATTTTGTTCATAAACATTTCAAAATTGGTTGTTTATATGTTTGTAGTGCTTTAGAGTATTTGTATCGGATCTGATAAATATAGAGATATAAATATACATAATATACATGCACTTTCTGTTCTTTTTTTTTCTCAATCTTAACAACCTTTTGAATCCTGAAACCTAAAGAATATCCCCCTTGTTGGATTATTATTTAACAAACGCGGCATGTGATTATAAATTATTTTATGTATGTTTGTATTTATACGTTCGTATGTATTTTATATACGACCACATGATATATATATATTTACTTGCAATAAAAAGATTTACTTCAAAATTTATTTTGATGTCTGTTTGGATTTACATATACATATATATGGCGCTGACTATTGCTCATATTCTTTTTATTTTCATCCATCTTACCTTTCCACAAAAATTATTTCTTAATGTCACAGTTTGAAAACCACTATTTTGTCGCTATGAATATATACAGATCTGAGATCCATACTCATTCACGAAAGTGAAATGAGTACATTGGTTTTGTGCAAGGTCCGTCTGTCTGTCCGTATGAACGCAGTTTATTTCGGCGCTACTGAAGCTTGAGACATGAAAATCGTAACACATACTCGTGTACATCTCGATTTATAAAGTGCTAAAATTTTCCCGATCCGCCCACTAGGGGCGCGGCAAATCGGAAAATGCATTTACCGATATGCCAGACATCATATTATTAAGAGCTGGAATGCTGAAATTCTGAATGTAGAACCGCGTCGACCATCCAAGATCACGAGCTATGGCGGATATATCTACGCCCATTGGGGGCGTGGCAAATCAGATCAAACTTTGTCTCCTAGAGTTTTTAAGCTAGAACGTTCAAATTTTGAACGTAAGCTAATGTTATGATTCTATAAAGATTAATGAAAAAATTATATCTACACCTTTTAGGGTCGTAGCAAATCGGACCTGAAGATAAAGTGATTTTTCGAATTCAGCTATATTTTGGACACTATTGATGCTAGAGACCTATAATTCAGGCTCGGACTTCCCAAGATGAAAAATTTTTGATGGATATATGTGCGTCCACAGGGGGCGTGGCAAACCGCAAAAGTTTATATCTTTTAAAGTATAGAGCTAACTATCAAATTTGGATAGTTAAGTTACTAGTAACTTCCTTTATAGATTCCCCAAATGAAATTGTAACGCCTGTTTAGGGACGTGGCATATCAAAAAATGTAATTCTGTAATATTGTAGCATCAAAATTTTGATACTAGTTTACCGTTAGCTGTTTCTATATGCAGGCAAAAAATTAAGTGTCTATGCCTGGTAGGGGCGTGGCAAATCTAGAAAAATTGAACTTTCTACAGTATTAGAGCTAAACTTAGCTACTTAATTGCATATGGGGTATGATTAAGTATTCCGCAGTCGGTAACGCCCCGACTGCAACGTTCTTACTTGTTTTGCAAGTAAGCGCATTGCGCTCTTTTTTTCTTTTTCTTTCCTTTCTTTTTTTCTTTTTAATAAAATATAAAGCAATACTTCTTTATATACTAAGATGACTTTAGTTTTCAATCAAAAATGAAACAAATTTGCTGTTTTAATTTTGAATATTGTAAAATAATTTTGTTCAGTAGATTTATGATGGGGTGTTTAAACATGTTCATGAATTTCTGCCTAATGCATTACATATATGATGGGGTGTTTAAATATGTTAATGTCACTCCATTTATTTTGATCTATTTGCTATTCTCTCTCTCTTTTTCTCTCTATATTCCTACGTCTTTCGTTTTTTATTTCAAAATATTTTCCTTTCTTTCAATAACTCTGTTTTGGTCTGTTTCTCATTGAATCATTTTAAGAAGTTAAGGTTTAGTTTTTCATTCTGTTTGGACTTCGATTCGAGAAATATTTGAAGTACTAAAACAACATATATTTTTATAGAACATTAAATCTTCGGCAGGGCCGAAGTAGAAAAAAAATTGTAGTTCACTATTTCAATGATAAATAATCATACAACACTCAAACATTTGTATAAATTACGCACACATGCACACACACATTGCCACGCATTCCCTTATATACATTTAAAATTTTTTTTATTTTGAACATCTGTCGACTATTTTTGTTTGATGGTATATATAAACCACAACCACAAAAAATATTCAAAAATAATTTAGCTTTCGAAATTTAGTTATTACAAAAGTAATTATTAGATATTTGTTGTTAATTTTTTGTAATTTTTAAGCCGGCGGAACCAATACGAGAGACTGAAGTGTAAATTTTCAATAAATAAGCATAAACAACTTACGTATATTGAAATGATGTAATACTCTTACACATACACATACACAGACACATACTCCATCACAAAATGCATAACAGAGGTACATACATGAATTAGGTTATCCAAAAATTGCTTAATAACTAAAAGAATTACGTGTAATCAAAAAGACAAGAAAGGAGCGACACAAATTCAAATTTAAAAATAAAAATAAAAACAATTGAATACTTAGGCCAGTACAACCGTATGTATGTATTTACATGATTTCTATTCTAAGCGAAGATTTCCCAAAAAATAAACAGATGAGCATATGCTAAATATATTTGTAGTTAGAGCCAAAGTCTTACCTACTTACATTTATTTGTATGTATGTAATAATGCAAGTCAGAGACAATACAAAAATGAAATCAGAATAATTATCCACCACTATGTAATCAATACAATTGAGTATCTCAATTCTATGAATTTAGTTAATTATGGAGTATTCGAAATATTTGGTTTGGCCAAAAACTAATCAAAACAAATAAATCGATTATTGTAAAAGGGATATTATATTTGTGTACATACGCAGAAGCATATTAAGTGTTTGGCCGAATACACAATAATATATATCAAATATTATAAAGATCAACATTGTTATCGATATCTCTGCCACAATAATAACAATAATATACTGGCATACAAAGCGACAGGAGCAGCATCAACTATCGAGAGCAGGCTAATATAATAATTACATCTATTAAAACCAACTCGTAAAACAACAGCAACAGTATCAACAGATCAAGGTCTTCTTTCTACTACTACCCACCTATGCCTATGAAAATTTTCAAAATCTACCAGAACATCAACAAGAACTACTACTACTATTCTACTACTATCTACAACACTTCTAACGAGCATTGAAACGTATGTAACTTGACATTTTGAATTCAGCCTTATACAACAACTTTAAACCCCACCTTTCAAGGTAGTTAACAGTTAATAAGCACGTAAAACAGTAAATACAATGCGTATGTATCATCTAAATATTACCATCAGCTACGCAAGTCAAGAAACTATTAAATTTTGTATTATTATTATTATAATTTGTTTTGCCCAAGTTTAGCAGTCCAAAATGCATTTTTAAACAACAGATTTTAAGTGGCATGAACACAGTACCTACCTATACATATGCACAACGGTTTCCAAAACATGCATACATATAATAAGTGTCTTTGTATGTATGTAGTATATAGATCTGAAAGTTTATGTATTCCTTTGTGAGCATTTTTCTATAGTATATATACATATCTAATAGTTTTTTATCGGAGTATCAACGATATAGAAGCAATAGGAATAGTAACAGGTCAAAGAAATATATATGTATATATAAAAAAAGAAAAGAAAAAAAATAATAACAGTACATAAGTAACAATTTAAATATTTAAAGAAATTTGATTTAGTTTTTAACGATGAATGATTTCAGATTTTAAATACGGCCTTACCAGATCAATCGATCAATTGGTCAAGACGTTAAGATTTGAAATATCCTTCTCAGTAGATAATTATCACTTCGGAGTCGATAATGCCACAAATGTGCAGCTACCCTGTATGCTTAAGACCCAACCCCAAATACATATATATTTACGGGTACAGTATAAGCGGCTGCCATTGCCATGAATGTCAGTCGACACTTTCAGGACAATGTAATGAGTATATCCGCGCGTCTTTCTATGTTTCTTTTTGGTTAACAGTTATTATGGTGTTATTTATTTATTCTTACCTAAAACCAAACACAAAACCTACTCAGTGTTGGTAAGAAAATAGTTTCCGTTATGTGTTTCCTTGCTTGTTTTGTTACAATATTCGTTTATACATACATATTCTGCTATATTGTGGAAACATACATATATGTAAACTTATGATGAAAATAATAGGTACACTCCTTAAAATTACATTTTTTTTTAGTTTAGTTTAGCAAAACATTTTTTCTACTGCCCTAAACATTAAGTTAAGTTTAAATGCACGTTTCTGTATTAGGTATACATATGTAAATACATATATTAATGAAAATAAGTAAATTTGGAGAAAACAAATTTATTTTTTCAAAAGTTACAAACAAAAAACCAAAATGAAGCTTTTTGTGTTTGACTAAAATAATAGGTACGCCTTACTTTGGTAAGTTGTATTTAATGTTTTGATTTTCAAACCATTCAAAATCTTTCGCTATTCTATTTTTGGATTAATATCCTGTATATTCTTTTTCTTGGACGCAGTCATTTAACTTTGTTATCACACTTTTTCTTTACCACCTGCTTTTCCAATTCACTCTACAAGTTTTCGATTCGATTCAGATCAGGAAAATATCCCTGTAGTAAGGTTTTTAGCAATTCTACGTTCCTCAATTGAACAATGAATATTCCGACCCATTTACATATGATTTTGATATTTTTTGTTCACTGTTAACATCTCTGTGAAGAATACTTAATATCTTATAACAATAAAAGAAACGTTTCTTTGCTTAAAATATTGTTCATACTGAATAAATCGAGTATGTATGTATTATTTTCAGCAAGCTCTTTTTAATGAATTGTGACTACTATGAATTTAGGGGGATATACAACAATTTTTTGGCATGCTTCATATTGCCTTGCCTTGTTTTGTTTTTTTTTTTTTTTTCAAAAATACTAAAAAATTAGTAGTTATGACAGAATCTCCACAATAATTTTGGTGTACCTATTATTTTCATCATGAGTGTATATACATAGATATGTGTCAAATATTCAAATCAACTGATTTTACCACATATGTATATAGACACCGTTCTTGCCTGCCGTTGGTATAAATTTAAATTAATATTGATTCAAGGCTATTACAGTTTTAATTATTTTGCATTCATACTGTTTATTAAACGCTTTTGCACGCGCAATATCCTCAAAAAAGTTGTACTTTTAGAATTATATCTACTTAGTCATATCATATATATGTATATATCTAAAGCAACTTAATGCGCACTTTTTGCGTTCCTGTGTGTCTATTCTACAATGCCAATTGCTTTCACTGCTTTGCTTTCTTACTGATAATACTTCCGAGTTTTATGACTATTATTGAATCCCTACCAAAACATGGTTCTAATAATAATAACAATAACAGCGGAAGTAAAACACTTAACGCAACTCACCGTCGATTGTGTCCGTACCCCGATTTACTTTTCGTCCGTTATGAGTTATTCAAATAAATGGAGTAGTCGGCTATAGATAGGCTGCATGCTACAATACAGTTCACAGCAACCAACCCTACCTTTTCCCGGCTGAAAGCTGCTTTTGAGCTATATATCTATATATTTCTCTTATTGTTAATGTTTCATTTAGTTTTTTTCCTGTTTTTTTTTTTTTATTTTATTTTATTTATTTATTTATTTATTTTTTTTTTGACGTAAATACTAACAAAGGCTCACATGTAAGCATACATGCATACATACATATATGTATACTGCATATGGGTGTCTCCACTATGTCTACATATATCGTATGTATGTACATATGCATGCATGCATGCATAGCGAATGTAAAAGTGCAAGTATGTGTAGTATGATAATATTGATCCCTTATATTAATTATGCTTATTGATTTATGTAATTATGTTATTATGCTTCCGTTTCCGTTCGTTTGTTGTCTAATTTCGTTTGGTTTCAGTTGCGTGTGATTCGTGCATTCCGCTCGACACTGGAAGATCTAAACGAACGTCGCTCAATGCACAGTTTGCATAGCTTGCGTAGCCCTCGGACAGGCATTCCCACTGGCAGTGGTGTGCACCCGCTGTACAATTTAAATCTATTGAGCCCCAATTACAGCAGCAAACATCCGCAGCAGCAGCACCACCACCAACACCACCACCACAGCCTCCATCATCAGCAGCAGCAGCAACAACCTCAGCAGCATGTAACCAATGCAACTCTGCCTTCCGATATATCTTACATTGACGAAGATCCACAGCAGCAGCAGCAGCGCATATTGCAAAATGGATCAACATCAACGTCTGACACACATCAATCGCAGTTACCATTTACTCACTCATCTGCTCGCCCAACTGGCAGTGGCTTTTCTGAAGCTGTCCAAAGCCTGCAGGCTAAAAATGGGCAGAACGAAACCCGAATTTAAGTCGCTTCGCGAACCTTTACCAAAAACGACAACAAGATATTAACCATTGACATACATATGCATACTTATAGATGCTGTACGTATGCATTCACGCATAAACGTATATATGCAAATTAGTCTTTGTGAATTGAATGTAATCCTTACTGCGGACCTGAAATATCAAAATGGAACCAACTAATTTTTGTGTGTGAAACAATACAAATTGATATTGTCCTGTTCGGAAAATGCCTCGATTGACAGCACTAATTACATCATATATTCATATTACAAGCCCTATATGCATATCAAAATGAGATTCATTCATGCATTCAAATGTACTAGATTTGCATACATATACACCTGTGCGCCTACATTCACTCATACATATATATATATATATATATATATATATATATATATATATATATATATATATATATATATATATATATATATATATATATATTAGATAACTATATCGATTTAAAACCCTTGTTTGCCGTATCCCAATAATTATGTAATTATCGCTTAGCAACTGTTATTTAAACGCATGATTTTTTATTCTTTTGAATTTTTGTAAAAGTTAATATTACACTTTTGTGGTACGCGTATTACTAACTATATGAAAAAAAACCTGCATAGTTTTACTTTTGTTTTGCCTGGTTTCGATTCCGATTGTGTGCATATGTGTGATTGTAAGTCTAAGGATTGGACATAAAATGCTTAATGATCCAAAAGAAAGAGTATTCTAGGGTGGATATGGAATCCCAAATCAATGTGGCAAGTACTTATACCAACTCAATTATAAGTATATATGTATTCCTTGTATGTATACCACAAAACTTAAAAGAGTATTCGAAAATCTAGACAGGAACGAATCGAATCTGAGAAACTGAAAATCTTTTGAACACGCAGAAATACATACGAGCTAATAATTCAATAATTATTAAAACTAAGGTTAGGCGATCAAAAGATATATAAATTGATTTTTCTCTTAGGATCACGCTCACTGACTTTCTACTGTTGTATGTACATATTATTCATCTTTATTTTATATTTTATAATTAATATTAAGTTTGCTAATCAGCATATATATCCTTGAAACCATCAAAATATTGAATACTTCATCTATGTTGTTAAATTATCGAAATTTATCCTATACATACACACATAATTATTTATTAGATATTTTTACTTTGAGAGTGGAATTTCCAGAGGTAATCAATGCATTGTGTATAATCGGCATCTAAGGGAAATTCAATATATGTATGTACATGCAATAGCATGGCCTTAGAGATGGCATATTGCCCAATGCTTAACCACGCTTACCTATCCAATTCTAGTTTACATTCACAAGTACATATATAATTTACACATTCATTAAAGCACATATTACCAAGTGAACTATACTGTTCCAGTCTATTTATCCAAACACGAACACGCCTACACACTCAGCAACTCACATACATATATATACACACATACATATATACACGTCTACCTGTATTACCCTTTAATCCAAGCCGTTGAACATAGTTCTATAATCTTATATAAATATATATATATATATATATATATATATATATATATATATATATATATATATATATATATATATATATATATATATATATATATATATATATATATATCTGTATAATTCTTTTCTCTGCTATACTCCACTATTGATATAATAAGTTTGATTAATATCGCATATTCGGAATATATATGATATAATATATATGATTTATATACATATATTGGCGCACGTACATTAATACAGTTTTGAGAGTTTTGAGTGACAAAGTAAAGTAAGAAACAAGTTTGTATGTACGCTGTGCAGTATATATATATATATATATATATATAAATATATATGTGTAGGTAGCATCTCTTTATGGCAGTCACACGTAACTGACTTCAACCTGTATATTTCTCTTCCCACTTATTGTTTGTACTTTCTTTTCAATTTTAAAGGTAATAGGCGGCGAGTTGCAAGAACGCTTGATACCGGTTCCCTATAGCAAGAGCAACACTGATCAAGCTGTAAGCCTTTATTTATTTTATCTAAATTTATGTACACAACACCAAGCCAATATAAAGCCTAAAATTCACAATAAATCACAAATGCGTCCGATTTAGAGATCTATCAAATATACATATATCAAAGAGACATAATTAATCAAAAGCATTCCGCTCTATTGAGTTAATTTGTCGGTTTTTATGAAGGATACTTGAATTCAGAAAACATAGTAAATATCGTTCATGAACTACGTGTAATGGAATGTCCCTCATGTCTGCTTGCCTGACAAATATTTTAATCGTTTAACTTAATCAAAAAAAAAAAATACTTAATTTAAAAGTAAATTTACAAAACTGATTTCCCGTTGTGTATGGGTTCCCAGTGTAAAGGATATAATTGATTTAAAGTAAGATATGTTTTAATTGGTGATAGTTGACATAAAGCATAGGAGTTCGGCCGTGCCGAAGATTCTTTTATTGTTTTCATGGCCTTGCTTATTGGTCGTCCTCATGTCTTTAAGAATCGCTAGTAACTACACGATGTCACATGGCATTGCGTGGGATCTTGAATGGATTCTGACAATATCTTTCCATTGCATGCTCTTCTAATTAAATGAAACCTTATGCATATCATATTCCTAAAATAATCGAATAAAGCACTAAAAATTGTATGAAATCGTTAATCATTTACGTGATATTTGAATTGATTTAGTGTTTTCTAATTTATCTGCTACTGCATGTATTCATTCATTCTATCTTCGCGTGTATGCATGTGCTTCAAAATTAAATTTCAATCCCAGCTGACTTTTACTTTCTTTATACGTCCGTCCGTATAATATAGATATATACATATGTATCTGTTACACTCGCACACACCCAGCCACTAGTATGTTGCAAAAACGATCGATGAAGCATAGTATAAGGCGTCAGATTTTTGTGGTTGCGCGGTCATAATACACAGCGCACATACTCAAGCATTCAAACATGCCCGCAACACTAACACCCACCCACACTCAACGCTGTGATTATTTTCAATTTCTGGTTTCTGTTTGATTGGTTATCTTATAATAAATAAATATACATATGTATGTTATGTGTTTTGCATATGATTTGTTCAGTTGAATGACAAATAAAAACTAAGCAAAATAGTAGTATTCTTTCTTATACTGTCGTTTCCTGTCTATCTTGTCACTGTTCTTGGTGTTGTTCTTTTCTTTCTACTTGACTTGTGCTTAGATACGTGTGGTGAACGCCTTCCGGCAAGGTCTTGACGCCCGTTACGGTGAGCACACCAACACTTCGCTGGCAGAGGTGCTGCGTAAGCAGACTTCGCTGAGCAAACGCCTATCGGAGACATCTTCCATTGATTATGCTGATAACATACCCGATGAGCTGACCATACCCGAAATCGATGTTGAACGGTTATCATCGCACAGTCACACCGAAACTGCTGTTTAGATGGCTAGACGACACAGTTACATACATACATACAGTCATCCAACTTCGAACCAATACATACACTATACCTACGTACACATACACATATATTGCGCACGCTCTTAGATACACGAATACAATATTAATTGAGCATCAAACTAACAGCGTTAAACAGTAATACAAATAATGAACAGCTAATAACAAATTTAAAAAAGAAAACAACAAATGTACGTGCATTATTCATACATGATGATTTATTAAACTAACTACATATACATTTTGGGAGTAGAATAGATCCGGTTGAGAGCTCCTAGCCAAACGGTGCAACAGTAGTGACCGCGACAGCAATCAAACTGCATCAGTAACAGCAGCAAGTTAAATCGATAATCTGTGAAGAGTGCTCGACAACTGCCACAAGAACTTTGGAATTCTGCATATTATGTTAAATAATGTTGCACACCCATTGTGCTGATTCATAGTTACAAACATGTATACATAAATATATATTAGTGTTACATTAAATAAGAAAATGTATGTGCAAACTCACACACATACCGATACATATATACATACATGTGAAACAAACTTAAATTCGAGTGGCCTAAATATTGAAAGTTGTAATAACTATTAGACAGACATACTTATACATACATGTTTAAGCAAAATCATACAGACGAATGTATGTACTTATGTAACACCGTCATTAATCTATACGAAACCGATACCCAGCCCACGACCAGCACAGTACTCCCAACCGGGTAGATTGAAAAAAAAATAAAATAAAATAAAAAAACAAGTGCGTTAAGGATATATCGCCTAAAATTAAGTAATAAAAATGATTATTAAAATGATTAATAAAAATATTATAAACGAATAAATTATAATACGAAACGGCCTTATCATTTCTATTACTAATTTGATTATTCAAAGCAGGAGCAACAGCAACAGAGCATACGGAGTAAGTAAAAATGTATATGACCATAGTTGGTCCACTGCACTATGGCCCTAACCATAGTGACTTTGGTTCGTGGTATCACTAACCAGAGGTACAGAGCAGCTCCGTTATTTACCAAGCAGCCCAATATTTACATAAATATTATATTTTTTGATATAAAACAAGTAAGAAGGCTCTAGTCGAGACTCCACTCTGATATTCTAATCATTCTGTACTTCTTTTC
Organism: Drosophila navojoa; assembly: GCF_054131105.1. Taxonomy (NCBI): domain Eukaryota; kingdom Metazoa; phylum Arthropoda; class Insecta; order Diptera; family Drosophilidae; genus Drosophila; species Drosophila navojoa. The sequence continues at coordinate 441,412 of NC_142894.1, read as the reverse complement.
TGCACATATACATATACATACATGCATCCAGACGCACGCATAAGCCCGCGCTCTGCTAACTTCGAAGTAAGCAGCGACTGCGCTTGGGCTGCGCTGCAGTGTGGGCAATATTATATAAATTTACTTGTTGAATAATTTAATTTCTAGACGTACGACCTTAATGAAACTTTTAGAACGTAATGCATGTACATTCCAAAGCACAAGTCTAGTATTTGAAATGCGTTTTTTACGAATTGAAGGCGAAGGGACCGTGGTATTCAATTTGTTGATTACAAAATGTTTGTATTCATCATATGTATATGCACAGTAAATCTGAAGTCTTCAGATCAAATAACGTTCAAATGAGGCTGAAAAAACAAAATCAATTTTTCGATTATTCTCGATAAAAAAAATTATCGGATGATTTATCGAAAAAATAAAGCAAACAAAAAAGTATTTCAAGTACTAGAGACTTGTGCTTTGGAATGTACACACATTTTGACCTTATAATTACGCCCAGAAAATTTCATAAAGATCGTGTGTTTACAAAAGAAGTTATTCACCAAGTAAATTCACATACTATTGCCCACACTGCAGCACAGCCCAAGCGCAGTCGCTGCTTACTGCGCGGGCTAGCAGAGCGCGGGCGCGTGAGGGTGGATGCATGTGTATGTATGTGTGCGTGCATAAAAGAAGTGCAGAATGATAAGAAAATCAGCTTCGAGGGTTCAGGGTATCTCCTAGTCGAGCAGTCTCGACTAGTCTTCTTACTTGTTTTTGATTGATTTTTGTCCAAAAACTCTTAAAATTCATGATTCAAATTTTTCGGAGTTTTCAATTCTCGTGTCCTCAATTGAATCATTTTGCATATTATTAATTAACGGTTTCTGAGACATGATTTTTTTTTTTTTCAGCTGGCAATAAACTTACTTCTTTGAATGGGGGATTTACAATCAATCCATCCAAATAAATGAACGGAAAATGGCTGAAAACGCTTCTCTAAAGAGTTCAAAGTTTTTTCTTTTACATGCTCCATAACATTGGAGTCATATATTTACATTTTACATTTTTTTTTAGTTTCTCGTACCATAAACCATATACATACATATGTGAATTGTTGGCTCTTTTTCACTTAACAATTTGTTAATTTGTATTATTCAAATTTAAATGCATAATAAATTGCTTAATTTGCAAGTGTCACAATGTTATCGATGTCGAAAGCAATCTTCTTGTTGCAGGCGACCACAGTGTGCTTGCAAATTAAAAAACTTATTATGCATTTTAAATTTTTATAAAACAGTAAACATTTGTTTGGGTAAAACGGATTAAGCAGTCTAACCCACATTTTTCAGCCTATACCCACGGGATACCGCGGGCGCGATAAACACTGGCCTGTGCCCACCTCTACTCTGAACCCATTGAAAACGGGAAATCAGAGTATAATGGTTTTGTTAAAATGTATGTAACAGGCAAAATGAGGCAAGACCCCACAAAGTATATACATATATTCTTGATCAGGGCGACGAGCTGAGTCGATTTGGCCCTGTCCGTCTGTCTGTCCGTGCGTCGATCTCAGAAGATATGAGCTAGAGACTTTCAACTTTTTTTTAGAATGTCCGTATGTATCGCGCGCATATCAGTTTATCACTAAAATACGATAACTCATCCCGTTATTTTTAATCGATAAAAACGTTATCGAAAATCAGCTATAAAATTATATCCCCCACATCTTTAAAGCTGGAGTCTTCAAATTTAAAATATATGTATATAAAGATGCATTTTATACAAGAACCCCCCCTTCCTATATCCACCTCTTCACCCTCCTATAAAGGGCGAGACTTACACTTCGGTATATACATACATACATTTAAAGATTTATGATTACGTTCTAAAAGTTTCATTAAGATTGTACGTATATAAATTAAATTATTGAACAAATAAATTCTCATAATATTTCCAAAATTAAATACATATGTATATGTAAGCCAATTTCAAAAGTAAATACCTTAATTGTCAGTCACTAATTTTATCACGGTACAATAAAGAATTGTAAGTTGAATGAACTGGAGGGATTTTCGAAAGCAGCAAAAATATGGTTAAAATGGCCAACGTATCAGTTAAGTGAGTTTTCACCAACAGAAATTTAATGTGTAGATTTGCACACATTAATATATAGTACACGTTGAAGCTGCATCAGTAAAGGTACTGCTCACACCTGCTGTCATGTGAGAAACATCCAGTAGGATGAAATAAAGAAAATCGAAAACTGAGCATGATTATGATTATGAGTATTGAAGCTTAAGGAAATATATAATCTGCCCGAATCAACTCCGAAAACTTTGGCAGTAGCTAACAATTCTGCGTATTCAATGGCCATCAGTTTCGTAGCACGCCTTTCATATGAAACGGATGGATTAAAACTGTGGAGATCGTCACATTTATGCGTTGTATGAACATTGTTATAACTTCGTATTTGATATTCTGTGAACAGTAGCTTGTACAATTACCCTAAATCTAAGTCTCATTTACATATTATGCGTGGGCCATAAGTCTACTTAAGCTATAATGAAGATTGCCATTAACGAATGTTAGTGCCAAATCTAATGCTGATGGCCGAACGTGATAACCAGTGGCAACAAAGTCCCGAAAATCATGATAATTAACTCGCTGTAGCGCAAGCCTTTATTGCTATTGAGCAGTTCGCTAGGAGCGGTTGGCTCTCGCGATTCTTCTAGCATATGGTATTCGTATTGGGCCTTACGATGATGATTGCTGCTGTGTCCACCCTGCATCAATTCTGGCAATACATGCACGGTCGCCACATATAAAAAGGTACCTGCAGAGAAGAGCATCGCGATACCAGTGGCATTCACCGAATTTAGAGTCTCCTTTTGCTCCTGCCCAATGCCAAAGTAAGTGAGTAGCGTGAGCAGTGGAGCCGACAAAGAGAATATGCCCAGATGCTTTCGTATTTGCTGTCGTTCCACTTTGTCGTGCAACAGAAAGCTAACCAAACCAAAAGCAGCTGGCGCCTTATGCAGCATTATGGCTAGAAACACAATTATTTCAACATCTTGGTGACTGGTCGTTGCCGCAGCACCTAACGCGATCCCATCAGCTGAAAACGTCAAAGGTCAGAGGAAGCGGCTTAATTATAAAATAATTGATAGCACCTGCAGCATGCACTACTAATCCCAGAGTTGCTGTAATATTCCTTTCATTTTCACTGCTTTTGCCGCTTTTACGCTGAGAAACTTGATCGACAAGCATCATAAAAACAAAGCCCAACACCAGAGATAATCCAATTGTACAAGAATAATCGGGTGTTTCATGCGTCTCATAAAAGCTAGATGCATCAAGTTTGACAATATCATCGAGTCGTTTTGCTGTTGCTGATGCTAGGGCTTTAGGTTGATGGCTGTGCATATATAAAGATCGAATGCCTTCTGGTATAATCACTGTCAAAGCTGTGCCAACCAACAAACCAGCGCCCAGTACTGTGATGAATTTTAGCTTTTCCTGAATTGAAAAATTAATGAATGGTTTTGATAAATTCTGGTTTGATCTATTATTGCTAGGTATACAAATACCTCACTTAATTTCATAACGAGGGGTATATTTCCAGCCAGATAAGATCCAACTAGCATTACAATTACCAATAAAATTAATATAATCGTTTCGTCAGCCATTTTAGACTTTCTTTTTTGTTTTATTTTTATGTTTGCCAACTCAACTATCAGTTGTTCTATGGTTCAGTCTTTATCAAATGAAAATATTAGTATTTTATTGCTTATAGTATGCGGTCACTTTAAGAAATCGGTATTTTTAAAATAATTACATATATCGTACTTTCCCAGATTACAAAATACGGTCTCACTGGCTAGTCGTGCATACACATATGTTTGTGGCTTAAAAAATTAGAAAAAAACTGTTTTAAAGAAATAACCCAATCCAAATTACAATTTTATTTTCACTAGAACCATTTGAATTTATCAAATAATGTTTTCAGTCTTCACTACATTCACAAACTCCCTTATATGCCATCGCTATAATGATTATGCCATGTATACAAGTAACATATGTGTGTAAACATTATCGGTAATATCGATGAATTTGCAACTTAACTAATAAATTAGCGAAGTAAAAATTCGATTTTAAAACATAATATTTACATAGATTCTTGGCAATAGGGCGGACTTAGTGCGTCCTTAAATCTGTAAGTTTCACAATGAAAAAACATAAATTAAAAGTTATGTATATATGTATATATATATACATATATATATATATATATATATTAGCAAAGCTTATATATGATTGTATTTGGGCATATAAAAATGAATGAGTAGTGATGCATTTATTTATTTACACATTCTTAAGTTATTCTTAAAGAATAGTTCATATTCAATAAGACAATTTGTACATATCTAAGATTTTACGTATGCTAAGAGTGCATGCATACATACATTTGCATACTTTTGCAGTGCATTGTCTGAATATACAAATGTATTTACATATACATATACATTTATACCTTATGCACATGATTTGTTTTTACAGTTTATATACAATGGGTAATTGTCTAAAAATTAATAGTCCCGATGACATTTCCCTGTTGCGAGGCAGCGAAAGTTTTAGTGGTCAGGATGGTGGACCGATGCCAGTTTACCAGGTAGGATCTTCGAATTAGTTATAGGCAAAAAACTGTTATTTTTATTAATATTTGGTTTATTTCTGCAGCATGAGCCGATGACCCAAGTGTTTTATCCTACCTCTTCTAGTAGCCCTGATGCTGCCGATGCTGGGAATCGCATTTCAGAGGAGGAGCAGATAAAAATAGCGAAGCGCATCGCTCTCGTTCAGCATCTGCCCATTGGCACCTACGATGGCAACTCGAAGAAGGCACGCGAATGTGTCATTTGCATGGTGGAGTTTTGTGTGGACGAGGCTGTTCGATATCTTCCTTGTATGCACATCTATCATGTCCATTGCATCGACGACTGGTTAATCCGGAGTCTCACTTGTCCCAGCTGCCTGGAGCCAGTGGATGCTGCGTTATTAACAAGCTATGAAACAACATAGCGCAGTCTACACTATTAAGAAATTGTGTATTAACGTGAGAACTATATAATCGAGCCGAACAAAATCAATAACTGTTAGCATAGCGCCAGAACGTATATTATGCCGTCAAACTCGCGTCCTTTGATAAAAATGTCAACAATAACGGATCTGTTCTTATTGCAACCTACAGACAAGTCAAATGACACAAGTTTATCAAATGAGTGGTCAACAAAGTTTGAGTTTGAATTAAAAAGGAGCAGCATCCTAATCGATCGTAGCTGTTCGTCATTGCTTTCAATAGAAGAGGCGGTTATCTTATTATTATCTCTGTTTTGTTGTAATCAGTTCTTAATTGTTTAATATTTGTGTACCGTTGATGAACATTTATGGAAAATTATATCAATGATAAATGCGTTGTACATATACATATAATACAACAATTAAAGTCTTTGTTAAAGTATTTGTTAGATTTTTTTTAGTATTTTGCTTGGTTTGTTTAAACAATAATCGCTCAAAGAGAATCGTAGATTAGATTATATTTTTCCCCTCATCCGGTTCTTCCAAGCAACTGAACAGTTGTCAATGTCAAAAGCCGAAGGCTCGAAAAATACGCAATATTGGTGGGAGTATATACAGTGACGAACTAAATAATTGGCACAGCAAGCATTTAATCTTTCGAGCAATTTTTAAAGTATTTTTAAACGTTTTTTAATAAAACAAAAAATTACTCAAAAAGAACAGGGTATTTAATATATTATATAAAAAAACTAGTAAGAAATCTCTAGTCGAGACTGCTCGACTACGAGATCCCCTGAACCCTACAAGCAACTGATATTTCAATAATAATTAGCACACACACACGCACTCATACATACAAATATACGCACACACACACTCACATATACAGGCGATTGCGCTTGGGTTGCGCTGCAGTCTTGGTAATATAATAAGAACTTATTTGTTGAATAATTTAATTTCTAGATGTACGATCGTAATGAAACTTTCAGAACGTAATCATAATGTTTAAATGTATGTGTATACCAAGGCACAAGTCTCCAGTATTTGATATACGACTTTTACAAAGATGAGGGTGAGGGGGTGGACTTAGGGGTGGGGGGTAAATTTTAACAAAAACCGAAATTGTATAAAATGCATCTTAATATACATTTTAAATTTGGAGAGCTAGCTTGAAAGATATAGGAGATATACTTTTTTAAGTGATCTTCGATAGGGTTTTTTATCCGATAAAAATATCGGAATGAGTTATCGTTTTTTAGTGATAAGCTCGATACGCTCGATACGTGCCACACCCATAGCGGGCAGATCGAGAAAATTTTAAGACTCTAGAAATCGGAGATATACACAAGTATGTGTTCTATATTTCACTTTCGTGAATGAGTACAAAAAACAAAATGTGCCAATATTTTTTATTTTATATTGCAATTATATATATATATATATATATATATATATATATATATATATATATATATATATATATATATATATATATATATATATATATATATATATATTTAATCATCAAAACTGGATGAAAGTAAGAAGTTAGCAGCGAGTTCTTCATCCTTTTCACATGCAAAATAAGCTTGCAAAACTAGCGCTTCCGGGAATCCAAGCGCCTTCAGCTGGAAGAATATATGTATCATTAACGTATGTATTATTTTTAATATACAGATATATTTAGATGTAAATTGAGTATGCAACATATTTTGCACTCCAATACACTTAAGTATTGAGAATTACTTTCCAATATATTATACGTACCCGTTCGATAGCGTCTTGATCTTGCGGGGTTAGTCGAATAGTTGCTAAGTTTTCTGTCCCTATATTTCTTGCCGTTGTAACTGAATCATCGCTTTCAGGGCCGATTGCAATCGACGGATTATCGGAAATAGCAACAGAACGATGACCTCCATCATTGGAGTTGGTTGTGGTCGTGCTCTCTGTTCGTCTTGGATTCGATGACTGTGTCCGACCAGTACGTTGAGCATTATCGCCTGTCTCCTCATCAAGAGGCTGGTTCAACATATTTAGGAACGCATCTTGGTTCTCAGAAATAAGTTGTAATAGAGCTGGATTTGTTTGTCCAATCTAAATTAGGATAAGAAAAATACATAGCTGTTAAAATACATAGCTGCAGATGTTTCTAACTGTTCAATACCTGTTGCAGAACAGCATGTAAAAGATGTGGATTTTGGTATATTAGAGAGCGCATCTGTAGGAATTGTGGCTGACTGCGTAGAAACTCGAATGGATCTAGAATATAGGTTCATAGGTATCATAACAATATATCTGAATATGATTTTTTTTTACCAGCTGCCGATTCGGCCGGCAAATCACCTTGGCGATGACCCGTTTCCACTCTGTTAGGTTCTTCCTCATCACCTGGATTAAATAAATTCTCATCCTGCGGAATGCCGTTAATTAAATATTCGACAGCACGCTCAGGATTATTAAAACTAGCTGCCATTGCTCGCTCAACCTGCTCTCGGGGATAGCCCATTTCAACCATTGACGCAACGGTTCTATTAAACTCCTCGCCCATAAGTAAATTGGATTCGGCGCGCGATTGTAGTGAGGCATTGGCTAGTTCACCTACCAAGTCAATGCTAGAATAATCAGTAGTGATAGCCGTGGAAACAGCTGGAATTGGAGATGCAGCTGCAGTCGATACTTGAGTTTGAGATGAAGATCCAGATCCGGTACATTCTACCTCGACTCCCAAAACATCACTTGACATTTTATTTTTGTTTATTCCTTTCTCATTTGAGGATGCATTCGCGTTTTGTAGAACAGGCTTCTTATTAATTCCAATTGTTAAATTTTCCATTTGCTCATTGGGCTGCTTTCGCTGTCCATCTGCATTTGTGTTGGTGCTGCTGCTAGTTCCGCTTATGTCGCGACTGAGCATCACTACAATGAACTTTTTTTCATCGACTTTGTAGGAACTAATTGTTCGCTCATCTGTTAAAATGACGCCTTAAAAAAAAATGACACAACATTGACATATTTACGGACGTGTATATATGTACATATATAAACTTTTTGTTCTCAAACAACTATTTAGTTAGGATATCCTACCAGCATAAATCAGTTTTTGTTTCTCCACAAGGTATTCTGCACCACGTTCGTAAAAGATTTGATTTTTAAGCTCCAAAACCTAAAAAGCAGATAATATACTTGTAGGTATGTACTATGTATGCACATTTGTAAGCATGCGTGTGTATGGACATATACATATGTATGTCAGAACTGATGCATGCGCTAAGAAAATACAATTTACCGTTTTTTCTGGATCAAAGTCAATAGTGAACGTTTGCTGCTGTAGATTTTTTATTGTAATAATCATTTTACAAATGCTTTTTTATTTTGGACTTAATCGGTCTCTTCAACTTTTGCCTTGCTCTCTTTTTCTTATAAAGTTGTTTGTCATCGACACTAGAGATGGCCTAAAATCTATTTATATCGAATAAAACGATATTATTTTTTTTTTTTTAATTAATGTATTGGCAAAATTAATAAAACAATAAACCATAAATAGTAAAACAATAAAAAAACAAAATAAACAAATAAAAACAAAATACTGAATGTGCTTAGTCTTGTTGATTTTTTGTAGTAAACTGCCAAGAAGATCTTTTCATTGACTCCACCGGCAGCACCGGTAAAACTGAGTCCTGCTACAAGTTCGTAAATACTAAAATCTGAAGGAGTACATATGTACATATGTACCTATGTACATATGTATGTACTATCATTGACCAGTGGTACTCTATGTATTTTTATGTATGTATATATATACTGACTGATATATTTAACATATTATTAAAGCGTAATAAAATGTAAGAAACTAACATTGATAATTAATTAATATGTTGATTAATTAAGTAATTAGTTCACCATATTATCACTATTTTTTTCAAAGCATTTGCATTTTTTCTTTGCATGTTTCTAACATTTTCAACTACTGCCGTCTGTCCAGTGCAAATTCATTAAGGAAAAAACCCTTTCGCAATTCGCATTATGGATAGCATGGAAAAATTGTCCTATTTTTGATACATCTGAGTAACTGCAAGAGTTTACACTTGCTGCAATAAACACTACCAGCTTATCTGCGCTGCTTTTCTGAAATTGCGCATTTGTTCTTTTGAGTCGCATTTTATTAAAATGCAGACATTTTTATCGAAACAGTAGAAAACCGGGACAATTTCGTGTCAGGTCGGAACACCGGGACATTACCTCCCAAAGGGGGACATGTCCCGGAATTCCTGGACGGATGGCTACCCTAGATATTTTGTACATTCATTATAAAAATTACAATAATAATAGTTACAGTCTGGCAACGCCAAAGTAACTATCATTTTGTTATGCTAAGTAACTGCACTGACCAGAGAACACATAGACTAGACATGTAGAACAAATTTTTCTACAGCTCGAAACTGTTAAGTTGAGCGACCGCTATACTTCGTATTTGCTCGGCTCGGTCGCTGGAGGTTCGAGCAATGAAAATACTGCATGACAAAAACAGTGCGCTGTGAGCGCTCAACCGAAATGGTCCCAATTCCGTATGAAGCGCAGCTATGAGCCATTTTTTCTACTCTTTCTCTCTCTCAGTCCCTCTCTCTCGCTCTCTGTGGTCGCTGAAATCATCACTCTCAGCCGCGCACAGAAATTGAAATTTTTGTTCGCGACGATCCCAGCTCTTTCCTTTTAAGTGAAGGGTATACCGAAATTTGTAAAGCGTTTGCCACGTTCATACAAAATGCTAGCTTTTTCATAATTATTTCTAAAAAGGGTATGAAAGTGTTGATGCTCATAATGAAAATGTTTTCGCGATGAGCATGCACACACACAGTCTTCGTTGCTACATGTATTATGAGCATTTGTATGCCTGTGTGCGAAGCTCTTGCTGCCTGTAGCAATTTTAAAGCCCAGCATTTGCATTTGGTCGATCATGAGAAGTGCTCACATACATACATACATATGTATATATGTACATTTGATTGTGTGTACGCATGCGATACGATGGATTAGCACTTGTAGAAGCATTTGTTTGCCTATTTGCCTTTACATGTGCGTGTGTGTATGTGCATGTGTGTATGCATGGGACATGAACATTGGCGTGTGCCTACCTCAACTTAGAATTGTCTGAATGATTTTGGAGAGGCGCGCTTATACATACATATGTATGTATGTATTTATGTAAGTAGCTGATCAACTAAAGTGACAAGTGCATATGCCAATTCTTTGTGGCACTGTGACCGGCGAATAACTCATACTGTATGTGTATGTGTGTAGTATAGTTACTGGCGGGTAACTCGCGCTTACATTTAAGCACCTGGATTTAATTTTAATGATCGTGGGTTGGCTATCAGAAGGAATTAAAAAAAAAGTTTAGTACCTTATTAAGCTCAGTATACGAAATGGGATGCGATTTTCGATCCCTTGTACCTGTTCATATATTTACATATGTACATATACAGGTGCATGACAATAAAAAAAAAATTCTAAAAAGAATTGGCATATGCACTTGTCACTTTAGTTGATCAGCTACTTACATAAATACATACATACATATGTATGTATAAGCGCGCCTCTCCAAAATCATTCAGACAATTCTAAGTTGAGGTAGGCACACGCCAATGTTCATGTCCCATGCATACACACATGCACATACACACACGCACATGTAAAGGCAAATAGGCAAACAAATGCTTCTACAAGTGCTAATCCATCGTATCGCATGCGTACACACAATCAAATGTACATATATACATATGTATGTATGTATGTGAGCACTTCTCATGATCGACCAAATGCAAATGCTGGGCTTTAAAATTGCTACAGGCAGCAAGAGCTTCGCACACAGGCATACAAATGCTCATAATACATGTAGCAACGAAGACTGTGTGTGTGCATGCTCATCGCGAAAACATTTTCATTATGAGCATCAACACTTTCATACCCTTTTTAGAAATAATTATGAAAAAGCTAGCATTTTGTATGAACGTGGCAAACGCTTTACAAATTTCGGTATACCCTTCACTTAAAAGGAAAGAGCTGGGATCGTCGCGAACAAAAATTTCAATTTCTGTGCGCGGCTGAGAGTGATGATTTCAGCGACCACAGAGAGCGAGAGAGAGGGACTGAGAGAGAGAAAGAGTAGAAAAAATGGCTCATAGCTGCGCTTCATACGGAATTGGGACCATTTCGGTTGAGCGCTCACAGCGCACTGTTTTTGTCATGCAGTATTTTCATTGCTCGAACCTCCAGCGACCGAGCCGAGCAAATACGAAGTATAGCGGTCGCTCAACTTAACAGTTTCGAGCTGTAGAAAAATTTGTTCTACATGTCTAGTCTATGTGTTCTCTGGTCAGTGGTAACTGTTAAAGCAATTTTTTTTTTTTGGCGCGCATGCGCCAATATTATACTCATACTGGCAGAATTATACAATACAAAATAAGTTTTTCAGCCGTACCGAAAAAGTGATTTATAAAATTTAAATAGGAACGCGTACTGTAAATATGTATAATGCGTTTATGTATCTACAATACTTGCCTTCAAATGTTTTCCATAAAGATACGGTAACGGTAAAGAATATTTTTTTACAGTACGCAATTCAATTTCTAATCTCGAGCAGCGACTTTACAATGCTAACAATTAAATCAATTGTAATATATACATGCATATGCATGTACAATGCTAACAATTAAATCAATTGTAATATATATGTACATGCATATGCATGTATGGTGTGTGTGCATCAAGAAATTCGAACGTTAATATCATAAAAAAGTTAAAAAGTGATATATATATATATATATATATATATATATATATATATATATATATATATATATATATATATATATATATATATATATATATATATATATATGTCACTTGTAAGGTCCAAAGTCCGTTATATTTAACCATCTCTGCAGGAGTTCTGTTTAAATTTAACAATTTGATCCTAGAAAATATGTAGTATATTTCAATTTAACGTGATATACTTCGATTTATGATTATATATTTTTAATCTGCTGTTCTCTAAGTATACACTAATAAACAGTGTTGACAATAGACTCTTTTATGTTATATGTACATATATAAGATCCGTGAGTTTTTCAAACATTATCATGGAAGAAATAAATCGAGTTGGATTTAGATTATATAATATATTTTTTATCGCTTGCATTGAAATTGATACGAGAATCAATTATATTTGTGATAATTCATATATAGTAAAAAAAATTGTTGAAAACTTATCTAGTTCTGACGTTTTCATTGATAAATTGAATTACAGAAAGTTTTCTGATGTCGAGTAGCCAATAAGATGCCATATGCTCTTCTTGAATTCAAATTTAAAAAAAAGGGTACTAAAGCGAAACTGAAATTCTCGGATAATGCTCGGCGCTAGGCTGTCTAGGCCTTAGTGTTTCAATAAGGGTGCACCTCAAACATAAAACATGACGGTAAGAGACTCGCATCAAATACAGCTCTCCTATATACTGAATATATATGTATATCCTTCTTTACAGCATTATTCCTGGGATGAAGCATGCTATCGTAATAAGAAAAACGATGCCTTATCTAGTGCTGACAGCCGACCAATTAATAATAGCACCATCTATAATTATGATGAGCTGCAATCGGGGGCATATGTTACTTATGACGACGAGTATGGGGCTGCGGAGGAGGAGTACCCAGCCGATGGAGAAGGTTTTGGTAGCTTTAATCAGAACTATGCTCCTTGTACAACAACAGCTACAATAATAGCTGAAGATAATAACCCGAATATAGCAACAGTCGGAGGGGAGTATTGGAGAAATAGTTATGGAGGTATGGAAGGTTCTGACTACAACAATGGTTACAATTTAATGAGTGGCTCTCTAAACGATGGTTCCTCAATTGAAGGTACGTACTCGAAAAAAGGCAATCGCGTTGGCTGCCGCTTGCCGCTTGCACCTATTATCGATAATTCCAAATATCGTTTGCTATCGCAACCGATTACCTATGCCCAAAATGTTCTCAACGAACATACGGTTTATGCAGACGAGAGAATAGGAAGTTTTATTAGTTTGCCAGCGGCAGCGCCAATGCGAATGTTACCAGAACCACATCCAAGAGTACGCGACAATCCCTCACAACGATTATTTGAAGATAATAACAGTTTAGGCGGTATATTAACAACAACAACAACAACAACAGCAACAACCGGGACCAGTCAGAACTATGATGTCTGTAGCCAAATATCGCGACCCTATACATCAATGCTGCCCCTCGATTATGGTGAATATTCGGATTATGCGTACAACTCGGACAATTTGTCGGCATATAGCGATACACCTCCGCTGAGCAATACTACACAGCTTAAGCTGCAACAACAGCGCAGAATTTCACTTATGTTGGCAATGACAACAGCATCTGTGATAGCATCTGGAGAGACTAGGATACCCATACAGCAGCAGCAGTACTACAACACGACTAGACGAAGTGATAGTAATACCTATTTTAAATGCAATCGGAATATTGATAGCATTGTATCAACCTCGGCTAGCACAACAAACTCCTCAGTTGCCTTTTCCAATACCACTACGTTAGCTTCAGCGCGATGGTCAAATACGACGACGTTGACGTCGACGATAACGACGACGATGACGACGACGACCTCAACTAGAAAATTGCCAAAACGTCTACCGTCACCTGCAGTACTGAACAAATCATCGTCATCAATAATTCCCGAAGTCCTTACACATAATTCATTAGAAACTCCAATTCATCGAACAAAGCAGTTGCCCAAGTTACCCACGTCTAAAATTAAAGCTATTTCCAGCCCATTTACTATTCGAGACTTAGCAACAGTTGTTAGTTCATCGCCAGAAAAATGTACCCCGATGTTAACCAGTGCTCCATTAAAATTTATGGACAATGTTGAAAATTCCAATAGTTTTGCACAGGAGAAGCAAGAACCACTAGATGAGAAGCAGGGGCAAGAGAAGATGCAAGTAGATGAAGCATCAGTTAATAAGAATTATGGCAGCAATCAATTCAATGACCAGAGATATCAAAGGGCTGTGTCTAAATCGTTTGATACATTTAGAACATGGTCACCAGCAACTTCAACATTACCCGATTCGCCTGCATTGCATCAAAGCAACTTTACTAGTCTCGTCGAGTGTAATATAAACGCCTCATCTCAAATATTATCATCAATTGAATCATCTTTAGAGCAGTCCTTGTCAATACCAGCGAAACCCCATCAAAATTTAATTTTCACAACCACAGAAACAAGCTTAAACGAAGATAAGAGATCATCATTTGACATATCTGAATATTTGAAACCTTATCAATTCGACTCCCTTATATTTACACCAGAAAAAAAGATCGAAGACGAAAATAAAATCGAAAATGCAAAGGACAGTGAGACCATGACTCCCACTAGCACTAGAATTGAATATGATGCTCGAAATAATTCATTAGAATCATTTCCTTTGTGCTCATTGGAAACTCAAATGCCAAGTGTCAATCCAAATCTTAATTCAAATTCAATTGCAACTTGGACAACTAACAGTCCCATTTACATTGAAACGCCATTAAGTGAATCTTCATCTAGTGTATCCTATTTATTAAGTAAGCCCATTGCAAACATCGATCAGGAATTGGATAATAGTAATCATACGGATTTAAAACTTTCTCACGATACAGTCACAACTGTAAGCCACTTGAGTAACGTGCTCACAACAACTGTTATTCCGTCTAGTCTATTGGCGGCTGGTATTACTAGCACTAGTTTAGAGTGTAATATTGTCGATTCGTCTACGTTTTCCTACGTTGATTATATGAAAAAGTTTGAACTACCGGAAATACCAGAATTATCACCAATTCCTGATATACACAGCTTAACAGTGACTCAAGCACAGCCTGTACTGACAGACACGACGTCAAATCTAGTCGATTTCACTGCTAAGAAGCAAGCTACAGCTTTAACCACAGCAGAGTCGCAACCATTAGAATCAGGCATAGACAGCTATAAGACTAACGAAAATCAAATTGAAGCTTCTAGATGGCTGCCTACCATAGCTAGCCATTCGGTAAACACATCTTTAGCTAATATAAATCTAATGAATTCTGAGCTAAGCTCCACGCTGGATACAAATAGCTCCTATTCTCAGCTGTATGAATCCCAAGCGAAAATATTAGTTGAAGGAGATACAAGGGAAACGTTGATTGGTGCTGAGCCCTTATTAAATCATAATGAGGAGCCATTAGAAAGCAACGTATCAGCTTTTGACGATAGCTTCTATGATAGTTTTAATGTAGATCTATCGGCATTGACGGCTACAATAGCTCAAATTGAAAACGCCACAACATTAACACCAGCTCTCAAGCAAAGTAGCAGTGACACTAAAATTGATCTAACGACTTCTAATACCTACATGAACTTAAAGGAAACTAATAATACAAGCGAATATAACGAGCCTTGCAGCGGATATTATAAGCCCGCGCAAATACAAACAGATGAACCCACACAAACTCCACCAAAAGCCAAGGTCTCGAGTGTACTGGGTGGCCTTTCAAAGGGTATTAAGGGTGGCTTGGATGGCGTGCTGATCGGTGTTAGTTCAACAATGGACACAACTAAACCGAATCCAGTAAGCAATAGTAAAAAGAGTTTTGGCTTTGGACTGGCGTCTAAATTGGTGCCAAATGTTGGGAGTTTACTTGTGAGACAAGACCCAACAACTACGACAACCTCCACCTCTGCAGTTTCTAATGCACCATATGGATATGATTATGTCATGCACTACGATCAATTACCAGATAAGATAAATAGGAATACAAACACGGGCGTCAGTGCACCCATCACACCTACCTTTGACTATCTCAGCTCGAAAACAAATTTAGATTTTGACTATCTCGGAAATGACAATTTATCTAATAACGACTATAGTTATAGTGAATATCCAGCAGCAAAAAATATCCAAAGCAGCTCAGACCCATATAAAGTAACGATGAGCCATGAATTGGGCTCAAGTGAAATTGGTATGGAAATCGAAACACCACCTAAGTCCCAAGTAGTAAAACCTTCAGAAACGCCTATTAAGCAGAATGCAAAAAGCGCTTCTGGTGGAATGTTCGGTTCTATTTTTGGTAAAGCCGCAGCAGCTGTACAATCCGCGACACAAGCTGTCAATCAGGGTGCTTCCTCTGTTGCATCGGCTGTGGTGCAAAAGGCATCGGTACAGCAGATCCCCACAACTTCTGTTGTTGAACAGAATAAAACTGTTGTTGCACCAGATCTAATTTCAACGTCGTCTTCCAATCAAATCCCAGCTCTAAATATGTCATATGTATCCAATATTGAACAGGCAGCCATGGACAATGATAATTATAATGAACTACATCTTAGCCACGACTCGACTTACTCAACAGCTGACGATGATTACGAAAATAGCAATGCACACATGCCAATCCATGATGATAATAAGGCATATTCTATGCACCATTCCAGCAATCAGAGTCAAAATCAGAATCAGAGTCTAGGCGATGACATGGTAGGAAAAGTCAAAGTTTTACCCACGGTGCCGTCAGCAGGATCCAGCGGCAAAAAACTGCCCGCCATCAATGGTAAATCGGGGCTGATTTTGATAAAGCAACAGCCAACTGAGATATTTGATGATGACGAAATTAATGAATCGGACGATGATCTCATTGACAATTTGATTGGACGTGCTGATAATCCGAGTTATTGCATAGATAGTGAGCAGAACGATTACTATATGGATCACCAGCAGGCGACACCGTCAAATAGAATTGCTAACGATTATTATGAGCACGTTGGCTCAGGTTATGTCTATCGAGAGGATTTCTTTAATGAAGAGGATGAATATAAGTATATTGAGCAACAGAGTCAACAGCAACAAGAAAAGCAACAGCAGAAGCATCAACAAGACCAACAAGATAATTATCCATATCAGAATTCTCATAAAATGCTGCTTAGCCATAAACAAGACTCAATAGATTACGTGGACGATGGACAAAACGATGACTACCTACCCGATACATATCCAAGTGATGAAGACTGTGGCAATTATCTAGATGAAAGCTCTAGTGGTAGTGTTGGTGTAACCGAAAATCGTAGACAACATTTGAGCGGCACCAATATAGCTCCTGTTAGCGTCTCAATGGACCAGTTGGAGCATCAGCATCAGCAAATCAAGAAACAGGATAGTATTATTATCGAAGAGGAGGAATCCAGTCCAATAGATTTGAAGGGAGATCTTGGTCTCTCCACGCATAGATCACCCGAACGAGCGCTAGTTGATCATGATCATGATAATCTTAGTGTGGATAATGAGGATCAACTAAGCGATTTGTTGCCAACTAGAATCAAATCGCAAAAGAAAAAGAAAGTCCTCTTGCGTGGCGAAACGGAGGAAGTTGTCAGCGGTCATATGCAAATCATACGAAAACCGGAAATTACAGCCAAGCAAAGATGGCATTGGGCCTATAACAAGATTATTCTACAGCTTAATGTAAGTACTTTTATAATACTAGTTACAATACATATTATAATTGTTTGTGTGTCCTGTCCTGAAACGAAAGTCCGTCCATATGAAAACGAACTCCTAAACTATAGAATATAAAGATTGAGTATTTTAGATATATATTTGTATAAATTGTATTTATACTCGGGAAGCGTAATATTTGTTCGGTTATGAAACTTGTTTTGGTTTTGTCCAAACTTGGAAATACTTTTTAACCTGTGTAAACGTATTTGCCATGACATCTTGAGTGATATTAATTAATTAAATATAAAACAATTAAGAAAGCTCTAGTCGAGACTGCTCGACTACGAGATCCCCTGAACTCTCCAAGCAACTGATATTCCAATAATAATTCGGACACACACACACACACGCACACACACACACACACACACACACACACACACACACACACACACACACACACACACACACACACACACACACACACACACACACACACACACACACACACACACACACACACACACACACACACACACACACACACACACACACACAAAATCATAATTTGAAGAGTCTGCTCCCAAGACGTAACCGTTTAATATATATATTATCTCAAACGAGCAGCCAAACATATGAAACCAAGAACATATTTACATATATTCCCTACTGGATCAACTGCACCAAGATGCCTTCGTCTGTTATGCCTGCGTCTGCCTTGTTCATACATTTTTATATGAACCATTATACCTTGATTTGCCACTTTCAATGGACATAAAAAGGTATATAGAGTTTAACACTACAAGGCATACATACGCTTGGCTGCTTGCCCGAAGGCCATATGCACAACCATGATAGGAGCGGCATTTACATACTCGTTAATTAGCTGATATGAGATATATATATATATATATATATATATATATATATATATATATATATATATATATATATATATATATATATATATATATATATATATATATATGTCAAAACGTGTGTTTGTATAGCAGTACACGGTTGAATGAAAGCGGTCCGTTGCGCTAACACTGTGTGACGTTATTATTTAAAACGAATTGGCTCACGTACGTTTTAATTTGACTGGAAATTAAGCTTTGACACTTATCTTAAAACTAGTGGACAAAACAAAACAAGAGGTGTCGTATAGATGATATTTTAATCTATAAAATATCAATATGATACTTAATATGAAACTGTAAAAAAAACGATATATCAATATTTTTGTTTTTTTATACCCTGAACCCAGAGAATGTATGTAAAGTATACATATTCTTAATCATGGCAACGAGCTGAGTCGATTGGGCCCTGCCCGTCTATCTGTCTGTCCGTCCGTCCGTTCGTCTGTCCGTATGTATGAACGCGTCGATCTCAGAAGATATAAGAGTTAGAGACTTCAACTTTTTTTTTAAATGTCCGTATATAGAGCGCGCATATTGAGTTTATCACTAAAAACGATAACTCATTCCGATATTTTTTATCGATAAAAAACCTTATCGAATATCAGTTATAAAATTATATCTCCCAAATCTTAAAGTTAGAGTCTCCAAATTTAATATGTATATTAAAATGCATTTTATACAATTTCGGTTTCCCTCACCCTCATATTTGTAAAAGGCGTATTTCAAATACTAGAGACTTGAATGTACATACATTTAAACAATATGATTACGTTCTGAAAGTTTCATTGAGATCGTACGTCTGGAATTCCAATTATTCAACAAATAAATTCTAATAATACTGCCAAGACTGCAGCGCAACCCAAGCGCAATCGTCTGTATATGCGCGTGTGTGTGTGCTTGTGTTTGTTTGTCTGCGTGTGTGCGAATTATTATTGAAATATCAGTTGCTCGAAGGATTCAGGGGATCTCGTAGTCGAGCAGTCTCGACTAGAGCTTTCTTACTTGTTTTTAACTTTATTTCCTCAATAAATTTAAGACCGCTTAGCTCCAGTATTCGGTACTCAAAGATTTAAACAAGAAGGCTCTAGTCAAGACTGCTCGACTAGGAAATACCCTGAACCCTTCAAGCTGATATTCTAATCATTCTGCACTTCTTCTATAAACACATACACGCATCGGCACGCACGTATAATAACGCGCTCTGCTAACTACGCAGTAAGCAGCGACTGCGCTTTGGCTGCGCTGCAGTGTGGGCAATAGTATGAGAATTTAATTGTTGAATAATTTAGTTTCTAGACGTACAATCTTAATAACACTTTCAGAGTGTAATCATAATGTTCAAGTGTATGTGTATTCCAAAGCACAAATCTCTAGTATTTGGAATGCGTTTTTTACAAATTGTGGGCGAAGGGGGTGTGGTCCAAGATCTATAAATTACAGAATGAAGTCTCCAGGTCCAAAATTGTTCAAATTAGGCTAAAACAAGTAAGAAGGCTCTAGTCGAGACTGCTCGACTAGGAGATACCCTGAACCCTCCAAGCTGATATTCTTATCATTCTGCACTTCTTTTATGCACGCACACATACATACATACACATGCATCCACCCTCACGCGCCCGCGCTCTGCTAACTGCGAAGTAAGCAGCGACTGCGCTTGGGCTGCGCTGCAGTGTGGGCAATAGTATGGGAATTTACTTGGTGAATAACTTCTTTTGTAAACACACGATCCTAATGAAATTTTCAGGGCGTAATTATATGGTCAAAATGTGTGTACATTCCAAAGCACAAGTTTCTAGTACTTGAAATACGTTTTTTGGGGGCGAAGGGGGCGTGGTATTTAAAATCTGTTGATTACAAAATGTTTGTATTCATCATATGTATATACACAGTAAATCTGAAGTCTCCACGTCCAATAGTATTCCAATGAGGCTCAATGAGTTATCGGATGAGTTATCGAAAAAATAAAGCAAACTCGTACTGCGTATGGTATACACGAGTATGCACACAAAATTTCAGCTCTCTAGCTCTTATATCTTCTGAGATCTCGGCGTTCATACGGACGGACGGACGGACGGACAGACAGACGGACAGGGCTATATCAACTCAGCTCGTCATGCTGATCAAGAATATATATACTTTGTGGGGTCTGCGATGATTCCTTCTGCCTGTTACATACTTTTACACAAAAACATTATACCCTGATTTCCCATTTTCAATGGGTTCAGGGTATAAAAAATGATCGGAAACTTCATTTTCCGATTAGCCACGATCCTAGAGGGCGGATTGTGAAAATTTTAACACTTCATAAATCGGAGATATACACGAATATGTGTTCAAAATTGCGTTCTTTTTTATTTTTGGCGGTCAAAACAGTGCCGCCAAGCTTCAGCTGGAATAACAAAGTATAATCTGAAACTGTGACGCCACGCAAAGAATTGTTAGATAGCATTAAAAGTAACAGAGCTACTTATTGCGCAGCCTAATGAGTCTTTTAACAGTGATGGCAATACAGTGGTGCCTTGTACATATGTATGTCGAATTCTGAATATGTATACACACATAAATAGCTGTTTCTTGTTTTCATGCTTGTTAATGTACATATGTACTTGTGCCTTAATGGATGTACATACATATATATTTGCGTGCACTCTGATATATACATGTACATATAAATATGTATGTACATGCATTACACTATTTGATTAGCTATGTGGGTGTTTATTTCAAACTGTTCCCGCATTCAGGCACACCAACACATGCACATTTGGCTATATAAAATACAGTTATATTTTTAGGCATTTACGAGCTCAACAGTTAATTTGTGCTTACATGCCACGCAGTACCGTACAGCACGTATTGAAGGTCCACATCATGAACTTGGTGTACGGTTTGTTTAGTCAACGCATCTGGCCGAGTTCCATCAATAGTTCTGAGGCTCAAGACGAATTGTCTTGCCGCTATCAAGCTCTAAAAAGTTTGCCTACTGTGGCAGAGCGAACGCGAAAGTTTAGCTGCCTTCTAAAGCATCAACGCGAAATTGTTGTCTCTTATGTGAGTAGCTCTTGGTCGTCTATGCAGTGTTTAAAAAACTGCGAACAGTTTTCGCAGTTCTGTTATTGCTAGAACTGTTGCTGCGAGCATTTCCGACTGTCGCAGTCGCAGCAAAAGCAAAAACATTTTTTGATCAGCAGCGCAGCGCTTCGGGAATCGACAGCTTCGGCAGTTTTGAGAGTGCTAGAACTGTTGCTGCGAGCATTTTCGACAGTCGCAGTCGCAGCAAAAGCAAAAAAACAATTCTTGATCAGCAGCGCAGCACTTCAAACTGCGTTCACTGGCGACAGTCGCAGTCGCAGCTAGAGCAAAACCTGTCGACTCCCGAACAGCACAGCAGACAGCTTCCACAGTTTTTGCTTTGCTTTGTTTTGGTAACTTTTGTAACTGTAATTGCCGAAGTCACTTGCGACATACTTTGTAGCAAAGATGTAAAACATGCAAAAGCAAACTTAAAACCAATCGAATTTCAAATTTAAAAGCTCATGTTGTCAATGTACATCATTTGTTTATTGCGCGACATTTTTGCTGTGCTCGGATGCACATTAATACAAGACTACGCCTCAAGTTATTGAACAATTATGACTGTTTATGCGTGTTTTTTTTTTTTGTGTAAGCAGAAAGACACGAAAAATTATTGATATATCAAATATACGTATGAATGAAAGCGAGCTTTGCACGTGAAATTATATGTCTACGAGCGTAGCAAAAGAAGATATAATGATTTTCTAATATATTCTTGATGTTATTGATGCTAGAGATCTCAAATTCGATTTATATATATGACCTCCTAAGACGAAAAAGTTTTAATGGATATATGTCCGCCCAAAGGGGGCGTGGAAAACCGCAAAAGTTGATATCTCCCAAAGTATAAGAGCTAGATGCTACAAATTTGAATAGTTAAGTTAGTTAGTAACTTCCTCTATCAATTCCCAAAATAATATTCTTACGCCTCTTTAGGGGCGTGGCATATTATATATCCGTCTGTATGAGTGCATCGATCTCAGAAAACACAAAAGCTAGGGAACTGTTTACCTTTTTGTCCCTTTATGATGGGGAGACTATAGGGGTTAAATTAACTCTCCCATCGTTCTCATTATTTATCACACGTTCTTATATCCCTCTTCTGATGTACAAGTTTATGCTCAACATATTAGAGGTTTTATTAGTTGATAATCATCTCACTTATACTCCTTTGCCTTCTAAACCAAGTCGCTGTTATCGTAAATGCAATTTCGCTTTGCTTAACGACTTAATTAATTCAACAGACTGGTCTCTTTTATATGAGTCGGTTGATATTAATGTCAAACTCTATCTTGAAAGTGTGTGTCCTTCTCAATCGTATATCGCCTGTTTCAAATAGCCACCTTGGTTTACTAAGACTCTTTCGCACTTAAGAAACATTAAAGCTAAATGGTTTAAAAATTAAAAAAGGTCTGGTTCAAGTGTTGACTGGTCTAAATATTCTATAATCAAGTCAAATTTCAATCTTTTAAATTATCATTGCTATGAGAATTATCTTATTTGTTGCAACCGTTAGTTTGCTCGAAATCCTAAAGAATTTTACTCATTTGTAAACTTGAAACGTAAATCTTCTGGTTTTGGGTCCTCATTTGTCCTTGGTGCAGAAAAAACTTATCATGATCAGGAGTCTTCTGATCTATTTACTGATTTATTTCAATCTACTTATTCATCTGCTGGTTTCCACAGCAATTTATATCCATATTTACTAGGGAATGTGGTCCCCTTAATGCTCCTAAGGTCACTGCAGCCTCTCTAGCTGCAGCCATTAGGACGTTGAAATTTTTTTCCTGGTGCCGATAATATTCCAAGTTGTGTAATCAAAAAGTGCAATGTTTCTCTTCAGTCACCATTACTAAAATTGTTTAATTTGTCTTTGAAAACTATATCCTCTGTATCTTTACGCTCCGTGCCTATGGCGACGACAGCTACATCATCAGCAAGGCCAATGGTGTGCGCACCTGCTGGAAGTTCAAAGCGCAGTATGCTGTCGAATATGACATTCCATAGAAAAAGCCCTGAGCCTTGGGGTACTCCAGCTGACACTCTATGAGTGCGCTAGCTTTAGTGCACGATTTGGGATCCCATCCGGCCCTGGAGCTGAGTTAGATCTAAGACTTCTGAGACCTAATAATATTTCTTCGTTCGAACAAAAACAATGTGGGTGCTCGTTGAACCTGGTTAGAAGACACGGAGTCAGGGGCATGAATGGGGCTTAATCTTTCTGGAAAGAGCGTTTCCACAATCGATTTTAGCTCCAGACGATCTGTAGGCTGCATCTGTCTACCTGCGTATAGTCTTTTAACTACTACTTATGTGCCCTGCCCCAAGGGTCATATTCGGCAGAGTCACATAACTCCAGGAAGCATTCTCTTTTGCTTGGCCGAATGCCCTTCTTCAACTGTCTTCGAGCTGCCTGGTAAGCTAATTGTTGATAGTTTCTTTTCGCCTGGATGTATTTGCGTCGAATTTCACCTATTTGTGCGTTATACCAATAGGTGGGCTCTTGTTGTCGCGTGAACTGCTTGCGGCGTAGCATGCTTCTATTGGCGGGCACTCTGAATTTGGGCTACCATTTGGCATGCTCTGGCCTCAGCATTACCAATTGTGCCCAGAGACTGTATAGCCTCTAAAAAGGGCGGGGGATCAAAAGTAGCGCCTCCACAAGATTGACGCCCTAGCAGGTGGCTCACCTATTGTCAACTGAAGTGCCGTATGATCGCTGCTCGTATAGCTATCGCAATGACTCCATTATGCTTGCCGAAAGAGGGATGAAGTGACAAAAGTAATGTCAATAACAGATCCGTATCTAGCCCGACTGAAGGTGAGCTCGTGACCAGTGTAGAAGTGCAACATCCAGTGTCGCGAAGATATCTAGTAAGATACGGGTTCTGGCATTTGTTGTGTGGCTACCCCATTCTAACGCCCATGAGTTAAAATCCTCGCATCTTGGGCTTGCATCCTCGGCAAGTTGTGAATTCACTGAGCTGCATTCTGGGGGACAGGAAGCAACTGTAGAGCCATAAGTTACCATATCGGCCACGTACAAACCTACTGAATGACTTCGTTGAGTTGCCACATTTTTCTCTTATGGTCTGCTCTAGTAGATCTTGGCCAGAAACACAATGATTTAAGTTAAGCTGAAGAAACCTTAACATTTCATTTTGCGAGCAGCTTCACGGTAGGATGGGCACTTGTAGCTGCCTACTGAGTGGTCCGTCTGGTTTTCGCTTTTTCGGACGCATAGGCTACATTTTGGTGACTTGGTGCACACAGGCGCTCTTTAAGTCACAGTCGCTGCCGCAGTTGGCTGCCATATGATCGTAATCGAGGCACAGCGTTAAGGCTGGTTGGCTTGGATACGGCATACAACCAATTTTAACCTAATTGAAAGCTCGAGCAGAGTTTTGGCTTTCTCAACTGGAAGAGCAACCGTAGCTCTTTGCTGTCCACCAAGCGCAGGCCGAAGCGATTTGATGGCCTCAATGGGGAGTGATCATCCTTCAACTCAGCCTCCAAGATCTCCTCCTTGTCAGCTAACTCATCTAGATCACGGATCTCAATGAGCCGATTTGGTGAGTGTTTTAACTACCGGACGGTCGCCCAATGCCTTGCCTGCAGCTTCGTACAGTCCCAAAGCACTATGCTCCGCTTTCCTACAATTAGCTGTCTTCCTAATGCCTTGAACACCGCAGCTCTGATGTTTTAGATTTGGGTCGCTCTTGACTACTTGAAGCATGTCTGCATAGCTGCAACCACCTACGCCTGATATCGCGACTTCTAGGTCGTTTTTGAAAAGGCCGTCCAGCTGTTCGCGTTTGTCTGTCGACATGCCTGATTTGATTTATCAGCTACAGCCCGTAGAGTCATTGATTCTATTGGGTTCGCTGCACTTCTATTGGGCGTCGGCTTTTTTGACCTCGCAGTTGTTAATCGGTTACAGAACGCTTCGGCCGTCTTGTAAAGACTGACCAGCCTAGCCAGCTCCTCTCTCATAAAAGTCGACGGCTGCGGCAACCTCCTTTGCCCTCCTTTGTTGCTGCGGCGATCGCTGCAACGAGAAACGACACGCGAAAGCTTGCAGCTCGTCCTCCATCATGACATCCATTTTCGCTCCGACTACCACGGCGTATAGCCTGTAAGAGCTACTAATATAATTAGAGTTTAGAGACCGCAAGCGCCTAGGTAAATAATTAAATATATATGTATAAGTATAAACACATGTACATATTTACATACATATTATATATAAAATGAAAGGTATTAATGCGTAGATCACATATACATAAAAATATATGATCCAGCTCTTTTAGTTCAGAAGATATTTCAATTGAATTATATTTTCAATTTTTAATAAAATTTTATAAATGTTACGCCATAACTCTTATAGAAATATAAAAATTGTTCTGCAATTCTTATTTTTGATTTTTATCAATTTTGTTTTTTCAGCCTCTTTTGAACATTATTCGACCAGACTTTACTAGCTGGCCCGGCAACGTTGCATTGCCCTATTCATTATTTAGGTAACAAATTGTTGAAAGCAATGTTGTTCAGGTTGGGATACACTCTGATTAATTTATTAATCGGATTTTCATTCAAGCACCTTGTGGTAAACGACATTCAAACAAATACCTGAACTTTCGAGATATTTAGCTTCTGTATGCACGCGTATTATTTTTATCAAAGGAGCTTTTTTTATGAATAGCCAGGTTCGCCTGAGGCGGTGCCGTAGACTGACTGACTACATTTGTTCACTTACTTCTATATTCTATACTATTGTATAATATGAGAGCAGGACCGAAAACTGTCACTGTTATCAAGCCTACTGGGTATCAATGGAAATTTGAATCTTTAGGGAAAAACCGCGTTTTTCAAGTATTCGTGAAATTTTTTCAGTATTTTTAAGATCTACTATCCTACTCGTAGCGGAGACAAATCCAACAAATCAAAAACCATGAAAATTGGTCCAGCAGATCTTGGAATGTACATACACTTAAACATAATTACGTTCTACAAGTTTCATTAAGATCGTACGTCTAGAAATTAAATTATTTAACAAATAAATTCTCATAATATTGCCCAGACTGCAGCGCGGCCCAAGCGTAGTCGCTGCTTACTGCGCAGTTAGCAGAGCTCGTTTTTATATCTCCATGTGTATGTATGCATATTTGCATAAAAGAAGTACAGAACGATTAGAATGGAGGGTTCAGGGTGTCTCCTAGTCGAGCAGTCTCGACTAGAGCTTTCTTACTTGTTTTTACTTGTAATACCCTGAACCCATTGAAAATGGGAAACCAGGGTATAATGGTTTTGTTGAAATGTGTCTAATAGGCAGAAAGAGGCTTGGCAGACCCCACAAAGTGTATATATTCTTGATCAAAGACCCCACAAAGTGTACATATTCTTGATCAGGGCGATGAGTCGATTTGGCCCTGTCCGTCCGTCTGTCCGTCCGTCCGTATGTTTGAAAGCGTCGATTTCAGAAGATAAAAGAGCTAGAGACTTCAACTTTTTTTTTTAAATGTCCGTACATAGCGCGCGCATATCGAGCTTATCATTAAAAATCGATAACTTGTCCCGTTATTTTGTTATCGATAAAAAACCTTATCGAAAATAAGTTATACAATTATATCTCCCACATCTTTAAGGCTAGAGTCTCCAAGTTGTGAAGAAATATTGAGATGCATTTTATACAATTTCAATTTTTGTTCAAATTTACCCCTCACCCCTATATCCACTCCCTCACCCTCATATTTGTAAAAAACGTATTTCAAATATTAGAGACTTGAGCTTCGGTATATACATAAGTTTCATTAAGATCGTACGTATAGAAATTTAATTATTTAACAAATAAATTCTCATTATATTGCCAACACTGCAGCGCAACCCAAGCGCAGTCCGTGTATGTGCGTCTGTGTGTGTGCGAATTATTATTGAAATACCAGCTGCTTGGAGGGTTCAGGGTATCTCCTAGTCGAGCAGTCTCGACTAGAGTCTTCTTGTTTTTATTAACTTTTATAGAGTTATACAATTAGCACACGTATAAAGTTTTAACGTTCTAGCTTTAAAACTTTAGAATATACTGCTTATCGATTTGCCACACACCCAATGGGCGTAGATATATCTGCCATAGCTTGTGATCTTGAGTGGTTGACGCGGGTCTACACTCCAAATTTAAGCTTTCTAGCTCTTTAACCAATATAATTTCTGGCAAATCCGAAAATGCGTTTTGCGATTTTCCTTAGAGGACAGATCAGGAAAATTTTAAAACTTTATAAATCAGAGATATACACTAGTATGCGTTCCATATTTCGAGTCTCTAGCTTCAATAGCACCGAAAAACTGCTTTTATATGAACAGACAGCCTGACAGTAAAATTACGTTTTTCGATATACGTTAATATTCTCGGTCACCGTACGTATTATTAGCTTTTTGATTATGATTATATGGTATGCATGCATGCTTTTTTAAAAGGTATAGCTTAATCTAATCTGTATGCAGCTTATATGGATGACCGATGTTAAAGTTAAAACACCAAGCATATATGTATGTAGCTGAGCAGACAACCACTATTAAGCTTCACATAAAAGTCTCTATTTTTCTCTCTCTCAGTGCTAGACTCAGAAAAGCTTAGGAGAGCGTCACCCAGGAACTCCCTTCTACAACTATTGCCAGCTATTCTGTAAACCGCATGCGCAGTAAACCGACCCGAACATCACCCGACTTTCAAATGCGGCTCATCTGTTTACTCTCACACTCTCTCTTGCCACCTCCCTATTTGCTTCTCTGTCTTTTTGAGTGTGTATTCCATTTGAATACAGATGAATTTTATATACTCCCGTAGCTGTTCCTGTGTACCATAGATTGCTACGAGTTCTGTGGGAGTAAACTAGGGTTGTCGAAATAGCAATATATCGATTTTTTTCTTTGGAAATTATATCGTAATTTTTTTTGTCAAATATCGAATATTTTTTGCGATTTTTTTTATATATTTGCGTTGGTCACTCTTGTGATAGTTAAACCCAGCTAAAAGTAAAAAATGTATGGTGAAAACGAATTTTTTGGGCTTTAAAAATGAAACAGTCATATGTAATTTGTGCCTTAAAATAATAAACACAATTGGTAACACTTAAAATATGGCGTCACATATGAAACACAAGCACTATGGGGCTTACACTGTCAATCCAAATTAATCTATAGATTTCTCATAGAGCGGTTATGCCAGACTATCGGTCCTTTATCATTTTAATAAAACATACTTTTTAATTTTATTAATGTTTTTTTAGTTTTAAAATTTAGCAACAACACTTTTTAAAATCGAAAAACATTGATATATAGATTTTTTAAAGTTTCATATCAAATAATAATAATAATATCAATAATAATATCAAATAATATATCATCGATACGACATTTTAAAAATATTCGACAACCCTAGAGTATACATACTTACGCATTGGCACACATGAACACGGACTACACAAGATGTAGTATACTTTTCAGCGTTTTCCAATTCAGACCAATTCAGTTGCAGGCCTCTGTTACTAAGTGAAGATTTTACTAAAAAATAAATAAACATTCTTAAATACATCAAAAGTAGCCTTAAGCTCGCAAAAACTAACGTGGCAGTATAGATAGCTGTTCAGCACATTCAATTTCAACAATAACGAAAGCAATACCTTCGAGTACAATGAAAAGCAAACGAAACCAAAATACGTATACCGTATATGTTGTTATACATACTAATGTATGGAAATAATTTAATTGTGTCACATAACGACACGGCATATCTTTCATAGCAGCACTTTGTGTGTGCACAATTTAAAAGAATATATGTTTCGTACATACATAAAAATATATATACATATATATATATATATATATATATAAATATACTATTACTATTGGGTGATTGACATCAATGTACATTGGTACATGTCTGCAGTGTTCGATATGCAGAGCTGCGACAGTTGTTAATGTACCTCACAGATCTAGCGATTTTTTAAATCGATTCCTTTAAGCTCTGTTGTTTTCTTTATATTATTGATAATTTAAATTGTTTTTCATATTGAAAACACCAAACAACATTTTGCTATCAAAGTGTGTTTTAGTTTTTGTGCAGTCTAATCTACTTATGATGTTTCACTCATACAATGTTATTCTTCCGAATGTCACTGTCCACAAAGTTACCGTGGAATCTGAATATCTAACCAACTTATTAAATATAGCTTTCCTCTGCGATAAGTCACAAGGTTAAGACGTCGGCTGTAATACCTATATCATTTTATATCATAGTCCTAAAATCAGCAGTCGTTAGACATAAAAAAAAAAAAAACGGTGTGAAAGTGTGGAATTTGGCGAACGTATGTTATCACACAATGTATATATCTCTTTACAATGCATATAGTTTTGAATTTATATAATATTTAGTCGTGATGTCATCAACAAAAACAGCAACAAATACGCCGATGTCATTTAAGCCTTCATCAGTTGCAAAAGCCGACTTGCTGCTGCAGTCATCATTCGCGATGCCAGTCAAAAGCAACAGCAGCACCAATATATCTGTCATTGAAGAAGTCGAGGCTAAAGCGGAACCCTACAGCGTGGCTGCAAATGCATTGCACAGTCAATTTAAAATCAAGCAACAATTGAAGCAGCAACAACTAGATGCAGCAAAGGTAAAAGAGCTGCAAATTCATCGAGAACACCATCATCAGCAGCCTCAGCAGTCCCAGCAACATAAGCAGCACCAGCAACAGCAATCACAATCGAGTTTGTTTAGCGACAATCTGTCCATGTCAATGTCCAGATCGAATCTGAATAATGGTAGCATGGCATCGATCAGTAGCGAGCAACAACTATGTCAGCTCTACAATTCGCAACAGCATTCCGATTATATCATCTCAGACTATATGGATAAGATCGCAACACGAATTAGTTTGTTAGAGACAGAGCTGAAGTTTGCATGGCGGGCTCTTGATTTGCTCTCAAACGAGTATGGCAAAATATGGACCAGATTGGAGAAATTGGAAAACATATCTGTAGAACAGCAATCGGTAGTTGGAAATTTAATGGGTCTCATTCAAACGAAGCAGCAAGAAGAACAGCAGCTGCCGAATTCGGAAATTCCATTTGCAGCATTTTTAGCAGGAGGTCAACTGTTGCCCATGGAATTGGAATTGGATGAAAATATGGATATATTGAATGAATCAAAGATAGAAAAGTCCAACTTTCGTCATATCTTGGAGGAATTGAAAGCGAATCATGATGATCTGTATTTAGACGAAGTCGGCACCCATGCCTTAGATATGGATAATAACAGTGAAAACCACTATCTGCAAGTTAATAAAACAGACCACCAACAGAAGGATCAGCAGCAGCAGCAGCAAAAGCAGCTGCAGCGGGATGAATGCGATTGGTTAGCAAATATAGCTGATGTGAATCAGAGCGGCACTCGAGCTAGCTCCCGAGCAAAACTTTACTCCGAATCGGATCTGTTGATGTACGAACAGCAACAGATAATGGCCAACAATGCCAGAGCCGAATTATTGCAGGAATTTCTGAACGGACAAAGAGTTCTGGAACAAGTAGCTGCATCTGCATCAACATCAGTGTCGGCATCAACTGGCGGTAGTCTGCGTAATATACAATGTCTTAAAAGATCATCTCAGGAAATGTTAGCTGATACGTCGTCTGAACTTGACCAGCTCGTTGATGAGGTGAAGTTTTTTCGTTCAACAGCCGTTAAATCCGGCCAGGGTGGAAACGAGATAGTACCCATAGAAGACCCTGGAGGTACGACACTCGATTGTGAGATAAATGAAAATTTTTACAAGAATTTAAATGAAGCATATCGCTACAACGATATGACTACTGAAATAGGCAATGTGGAACGATTACTACAGCAGTCCGAAATAGCTCACGACTCATTGATTAATGGACAATTACCCGTTTCGCTTATGCTAGCCGAGACTTCTGTGAATTTTAGTAAAGAAGCAACGGAGCAAACGGCATTTAAAGGTAAAGAATTGCGAAAACATCGAAAAAAGAAACATCACAAGAACGAAATGGATATGATAAACAATTTGAAACATATTCTGGCCCAAGCATCTAATACAGATAAAACACCTGATTCAAATGCAACTAACACCCAGTTGAATTTGTCATCAGTTCCAGACTCTGGAAGCACGACAATTTTTTCAAGTTCGGAAGATAGGAGTGAAGAAAGTGTTGCTGTACTAGATGCCATGACTGAAGTTATAATAAGGGAAATAAATAAAATAAGCGATCTGCAATCATTATCGGGATCTCAAATACTTAAACTGAGGCAGACAATCAGAGCTGAGCAAACTTTCTTTGAGAAACTGAATCAAGTGGATAAGCATCTAGCGTTACTTCTCTTAAATCCTGTCACCATAGCCGAAGAACTGAGACGTTTGCGGGTTATTGAGGTTGATCAAAAATTTGAGCTAGTAATGAAAAAATTCGAGAAAAATATCGATACCTTAAAGAAACTAGTTGGAAATTCGTTTGAGCAATATAAAATAAACAAAACGACACAATTAAATTCCAATTCCGTTCTCGATTCCGAATACAATTCAAAATCATTTTCGAATTCTAATTCAAATGTGAATACAAACATAATTAAAGCTGGATCCGATTCAAAGACTGCAACTTCTTCAAATGATTATAGCGCCCATTTGATACGTAATAATTCTGATTTGGATGAACAATTAAAGTTATTAGAAACCCAAGAAATCGAAATAAATCGTAAGCAAAATATTGATAAAATTACAAAAAATAGGGAGTTAGAACTGGAAGTGGTCAAGAGCGGAGAACCCTTATTGTCGAGCCCGAGTCCAAGGGATCAGCAACGGAAGAGTTTCAGTTTTGCTGAGCAGTCTTTAACAAACATTTACAATCAAGATGAATATATAAGGTCATTAAAAAAAAGTCTTGAAAAACATAATAATATGCTGTTCCTGTTACATTTACAAAATCCCGATAAGCACAAAGACGCCGCTATTACCGATTTGGACGATATATTGTTAGACGTAAGCGGTTCAAGTCCTCCACCGCCAGCACCCAATGATATTGTATCCGACAATTTATTGGACATACCTGGTGCTAATAAATTTGCCCAACACATTCTTAAGCCACAACAGCAGCCGCTGCATCAACACCCACAACTACGAGCTAAATCTGACTCTGGATTGACGTCTATGAGTGGCTGGTCACCGAATTCGAATGAGAATACCAGCTTTAGCAAACGCAATGATATGACTGTTGAAATGATACATATGATGAAAGAGCTACAGACAAGTGGCGACCTCAAGTTAAATAAATTGCATAAAGTAAATAATATTAATGCGGACTCCAATATCGATATCAATATGTATCACCAGTTAAAATCGGATAACGATTATGTGTTTAGCGAGGAGAACCTTAACTATATACATGAGCTATCTAAAAATATACCAATTTGCTCAGCATATGAAAATAAATCAATGTTTTCCGAGTCGAATCCAAATCAGAATGCTAATGAACCAATTTCAACAATTGATGAAATTCTCAAATGGGATCAACGGAAGCTTCAGCCGAACAACAAAACAACTCAACTATTTTCGGATAACAACAATCTGAATGTGAGTACAAAAAGTGTAAGCCACTTCATAATGCCTGATATTTTGAAAAACGAATTGTCGCACGACATGGAAGGATTGGTGACATCAACTAATGGCTATATGGAAACGGATATTGATCAAACACCTCAACGCCACGCTCTAGCGGATCGTCTCGTTTATTATCCCACGTTCAATGGCATTGCCGACTATAACAGCACCAATAATCTGGGTTATTTGGAACTTTGTCATCAGTCGAATAATCATCATCATTCATCATCATCGTCGTCATCACTGCAAAACAGTCAACATAAACCGCCAGGTTCAAAAAAGCCGGTAGACTCACAACCGCGATCATGTCAATCGTATGGTAAAGCCATCGAATCGAAGCATCCTAAAGTTTGGAATAAGTTGTCTAATCTGTTGCCGGACAATCTGAAGCTAAAGCGTTATACGAGATGCAAACGCTCTCAGTCGCTGCCTGGTGGCAACGCCGCTATTGGTCCGCAACACTCTCAAATGCTGGTTCGTGGTCAGGCTGGTTCGTATCCGTTTGCCACAGGGACTGCCTCTGCCATTGGCACCTTGAGTGCATCAATTGATCCAATTGGAAGTCAACGTGAAGACCTAACAATGCGTATTAAAAAATTACCAATGCGTATCATGCAACGAGCAAGTGATTCTACTGCCGTTTTAGCTACTAGGCAAAAGAAACCACGTTCATTCTCTAATAAAATGAATAGGATAATGCAGAAGGCGAAATCATATAAACGGCACAGCTTTAACCTGCGCCACGGATCTAGCATTTCAGATACCGAATTGGACAACACTATTTTTACAGCTTCAGAGGAGGAGTCGACTAATAGTGAAATTGAGACCACAAGACACAAGAACAATAATTATGATTACAATGATGTTGATGATGACGATGGTGATGATGATGATTGGGGACATCAGCACGATTGGCATAGCTCAATTCCCACCGGAAATGGGCAGTCTAATTCTTATATTGAGAATAGCAATACGAACGCTCGTGCTAAACAAGAAATGAATCTGTTTGCTGTTGTTGGAGACCTAAAAAGAAATTCTCTTATAGCGCCCGATGAGCAGAAGTGCCAGAGCTTGGAAATCTTTGAGCGACAGCATGAAGAAATCCTGCCGGAGAACAAGGTAGATGTCACTGCTCAACCAATGATTACCTCAAGAGATAACGATGGAGTTGATGCTGTTGCATCTGCTTCTTCTTCAGCTACATCAGCTATTGCCTTAAATTCGGCTGATGTCAGCGCAGTGTCTATCATAGATATTGCTTCAACTTCTCCCTTGGATATTGCTGTAGTTACTGCTTCGAAGGTCATCAGTGATTGCTCACAAGCTGTGTATGAGCCTAAAAAATTTAATGTTCCCTCACTCATGGTGGCAATGACGTCGTCGGACATTAGCGAACCACAATTAACTGAACAAGATTATAATCATCAACATCAATATCAGCATCAGCATCATCATGTGCAGTCGTTAGACATACCTAACAGTCCTTACTATGTCTCATCGAGGGAGGATGATGACAATCGTAGTCAACATTCCGGGCGCACGTTGTCCTCATCACGTCGCCAGAGCACGGAGGATAGCATTGACACAGATGACGAATACTTTTGCTATGAGCTGCGACATTTGGAAGAGCTCGAAGCTGAAGCCTTGGCAAAAGCTGACGCCGAGCAAAATAGCTACGCGCAGCATTCAGACAATGAAGTGCTCTTCACACAGATTGGTCAGTTGGTGTTGAGGGACAGCGTTTATTGTACAGAAAGTACAGAAAGTTACTACGTCCCAGATGAGACAGTTAAGCACAAGATGTCTGAGGTTTTGAACGAACTAAGATGCGTTGTTCAACTGAAACCGGAGGATACAGATGGTCGCCCTCCAAAATCAGATGACTCCGAATTATTGGGCAAACAGAAGCAAAAAAACTTAGTTCAAGTGTCAGATATGCATAAAGCTTGGCAGGACGTTAATAATGAATATCAACTGCCTAGCAGCTCCAACTCACAAGAGACTACAATAGGAACATTAGCATTAGTAGAAACACAAGTAAGCACACAAGTCAACAAAAAGAAACGTCGAAAAGGCGACAGGTCAAAAGTTACTAATCAAAGACAGGACGAGTTGCAATCGGACTCAAGTTCATCTTACTCATCAAGCGACAATGAGCATGAGTACGAGCATAAGCAAAAGCATAGATCATACCTTATTCCCACTCCACTTCAGCTAAACGATGAACAACCAATTGAGTCATCTAGTGCCACATCTGGTCCGGATACGCCAGCAGCTCAAAGTGATGAAATGGATGACAATTTGGTTGAAAATGGTGCCGATCTAGATATTGTTCAGAAGACTAATGCAGAAAAAGAAGCACCTGCATCAGCAGTTTTGCCAGAAGAGAGCTCCGAGCTAATCGACATACATAATAGCGCAGTGAATGTAGCGAAATCAGAGGAGAGTAGTGTGCCAGTCGCCGATTCGACATCAATGTTCAATGCGTCGTCATTTAAGCTTATTAGTTTAGACTCAAGTGTCGAGGGGTCTCAGGTGGCTACCCCAAACAGCGCTAGCGCCAACTTGGGCACAAGCAAAT
Organism: Drosophila navojoa; assembly: GCF_054131105.1. Classification (NCBI taxonomy): domain Eukaryota; kingdom Metazoa; phylum Arthropoda; class Insecta; order Diptera; family Drosophilidae; genus Drosophila; species Drosophila navojoa. The sequence goes on along the minus strand of NC_142894.1, from coordinate 405,594 downwards.
GGAAATTGTTGAAAACTTTGAAAGAGCGTAAAATCGAGGAGAGAAACAATCTGGATAAAATGAAGGAAGAAGAAATCGCTAAAGACAAGCAGAAGGTACAACTTGAATATATATATATATATATATATATATATATATATATATATATATATATATATATATATAAGTTTAATTATATATGTAATTATATATATATAAGTTTAATTATATATATATAAATAAATAATGGAATACTTTTTCCTGTATGTACTCTTGACTTCTATACATCAAAATTTCTATCTACATCTGCATAGCTAACGTTCAGACCCCTGAATTACTTTATCTTTCGAAAGTTTTAAGCCTATGATTCCTAAGTTGAGCCCCAGAAGAAACGCATAGACGTGACTATATGCGCGTGTGTTTTTATATTGATGACCTATTCCTATGTATTGACTAATACCAAATTGAACGCTGAGCTGTAGCCGTGAACGGAAAATATGAAGTCGACAATGTTCAGAACGTTTGACGATTCAGTTCTAATATTACTTTATTTGAATTTGACCATACCTATTAGCTTAGACAATATTATAATAATAATAATAGTAATGATAATAATACTAATACTAATACTAATACTAATACTAATACTAATACTAATACTAATACTAATACTAATACTAATACTAATACTAATACTAATACTAATACTAATACTAATACTAATACTAATACTAATACTGATACTGATACTAATACTAATACTAATAGTAATACTAATACCAATACCAATACTAATACTAATACTAATAATAATCAAATAATAATATTAGTTCACATATTTATTTGATAGAATGGTACCGGCACAGGGGATGTGGGCCTACGCTCCAATGGACATCCAGGGGATAATCCATTCTACAGCAATATTGACAGTATGCCGGATATACGTCCACGGCGAAAATCAATTCCCCTTGTTTCTGAGCTGGTAAGTCCGATTGTTCATCATCAAATTCAAATCTGAAACAGACTCGAAAGCATATATGTATCTATATAATATATGTACTCCCTTACTACATCAATAATTAAATAAATTATAAATTGAAAAAATGTATGGCCTTTATACGGATGTTAAATGTTTGTTTTCTTTTGTACGACCTAAATTATTTAAATGGATCACAGGTGCTCAAGGTATACAACGATTATTTAATTTTCAACATATTTCTCAAATTTTCCATTTCAATTTCAATTTTAATTCACCTATTGTTAACGAATTTTATATGGTATTCACAATTTTCTCAAAGATTTGCATTTTCTTTTTTATTTGATTAAATTGTAGTACTTACATCAATATATATAATTTACTCTTACCAAATATTTTATTTATAATGAATTTACTCAGACATATCAAACTAGTTCTTGAGCTTTATATTTAATTTTATTAAAGATACGTTAATACGTACGTACGTTAATAATTGTTGCTTAATGGATCAAACAATTTTATGAAAAGCTTTTAATGTAGATAACACAAATTGAATTCAATAGTTCTTAAACTGATTAAACTGGTCTGGCATGAGCTAGGACGGTACTTGAAAAAAGTAGATTGCTTGAAGAGTTTACGTAAAGCATTAAATTGAATACGCCAACCCAGGTCCACGTTAATATACCTGTACCTGATAAATATTGTAAATCATTATTTTTATGCCCTGAACCCATTGTAAATGGGAAATCAGGGTATAATGGTTTTGTTAGAAATATGTAACAGGCAGAAGGAGGTGTGGCAGACCCCACAAAGTATATATATTCTTGATCAGGGCGACGAGCTGAGTTGATTTGGCCCTGTCCGTCTGTCTGTCCGTCCGTCTGTCCGTCCGTCTGTCCGTATATATAAGAGCTAGAGACTTGAAATTGTTTTTCTTAGGTTCGTGTATATCACGCGCATATCGAGTTTATCACACAAAATCGATAACAGCTCTCGATACTTACTTATCGATTAAAACCCTTATCGAAAGCTAGTTATTTAATTATTTTTTCTACACCTTTAGAGCTACAACTTCCAAATTTTAAATGCAGACTTATATGTATTTTATATAATTTCGAATTTTGTTATAATTTACCCCCACCCCTAAATTCACCCCCTCACCCTCTTTTTTGTAAAAGCGTATTTCAGAGACTTGTGCTTTATCGTGTACACACATTTAAACATTATGATTACGTTCTGAAAGTTTCATTAAGATCGTACGTCTAGAAATTAAATTATTCAACAAATAAGTTCGAATGATATTGCCCACACTGCAGCGCAATCCAAGCGTAGTCGCTGCTTACTGCGCAGTTAGCAGAGCGCGTATTAATACTTGCGTGTGTATGTATGTGTGCAGAGGAGGAGTGTCGAGTGAGTAGAATATCAGATTGAGAGGTTCGGGGTATCTGCTAGTCGAGCAGTCTCGACTAGAGTATTCTTACTTGTTTGTATTGTTAGTCGCCTGTATATATATATATATATATAAATCTAGGACTAGACTTCTTTATTTTAGTGACCGAATTTTTTTATATTTGTTGAAATTGCTTTGCTTGAATTGTTGCATTTTTGCCTCTAATTAAAATTAGCATTTACATTACAATAGTCTACAAATACTTAACAATTATAACTTATGTTCCTCTCCTATTAATTCGACTTACAATATATATATAGACAATGGCAGCCACAAAACGGAATGCTGGGCTCACTTCAGCAGTGCCCCGGGCAACGCTCAATGATGAAGAACTGGTAAGAGGCTTGATATTACGTTTTCATATATGTATTATATGTATTTATTTATTTTTAGTTATTTAATAAACAGATATTGACATAACGACAGTCAACTAAAACTACAATTATATAGCCTACAAAAAAAGTACAAAAAATTATTACAATAGTATTACCCCCATATTGTATTTGCCAGTCCAGCCAGCTATGCTCCTTTTCACAGCCAAATATGGTCAGTGATACTATTGAGACTATGAAAAATAGATGAGCTAAATGAAAAATGTAAAGTAAAGATTATAGTTAATATAATTACAATTATAATAATTCTTAAGATAACAAGAGCGCTGCAGTCGGGCGTTACTAACTGCAGAATACTCATTCTCATATCATCAGCAATTTAATAGCTAAGTTTAGGTCTAACACTGTAAAAACTCTGTTTTCCCCGATTTCCAACGCCCCTACTGGGTGTAGACACCTAATTATACCCTGAACCTATTGAAAATGGGAAATCAGGGTATAATAGTTTTGTGTAAAAGTATGTAACGGGCAGAAGGAATCATCGCAGACCTCATATATTCTTGATCAGGACGACGAGCTGAGTCGATATAGCCCTGTCCGTCTGTCCGTCCGTCCGTCCGTCCGTCAGTCTGTATGAGTGCGTCGATCTCAGAAGATACAAAAAATTTATTTAGTTTTTTCAGCCTCATTTAAGCAATATTAGACCTGGAAGCTTCAGATTCTGTGTATATACATATGATGATTACAAACATTTTGTAATTTACAGATTTTAGATACCACGCCCCCATCGCCCCCAATTTGTAAAAAAACGCATTTCAATTTCTAGAGACTTGTGCTTTGTAATATACATACATTAGAACATTATGATTACGTCCAGAAAGAGCGCGTTTTTATACGTACGTGCGGATGCATGTGTATGTATGTATATGTGCATAAAAGAAGTACAGAATGATTAGAATATCAGATTGGAGGGTTCAGGGCATCTCCTAGTCGACTGCTCGACTAGAGCCTTCTTACTTGTTTTTGAGTAGTTTTTAGAACGAGCTAACGGCAAACCTAACTGCAAAGTTTGGATGCTTACGCTCCAAAACGGTGAAAATTACATGGTATTTTTCGATATGCCACGCCCTTAACGAGGCGTGATATTTATTTTTAGAGGAGGTAACTAGTAATTGAACTATCCAAATTTGAAGTGTGATCCAAACTTCTGGCCCCTCATGTGGTTGTTCATGAATTTAGACCTAAAAATCGTAATAGACCGACTCGTATTTCTGTAAATCTACCTTCGGTGCAATCGTCATCAAACACTGTACCAAAAAACTAAATACTTTCCAATCTTCTTCGCAGCTGTCTCTGATTTATCAAAATGTACGTGGCTTGAATTCTAAACTGAAAAGTCTATTCTTACACAGTTTTAGTGTACAATATGATATTATTGCATTTACTGAAACGTGACTAAGTAATAATATTCATAATAGTGAAATCCTTTCAAGTAATTTCACTATTTATAGACTCGATCGTTTAATGCGCAGAGGGGGTGGTGTGTTAATTGCGGTTAAATCCAGTATCCTCTCTGATGTGTTTACCTTTTCATCCCTTCATGAAGCGGAGATTTTAGGGGTTAAATTAATTCTCCCATCGTGCTCATTGTTTATCACATGTTCTTATATCCTTCCCTCTTCTGATTTACAAGTTTATGCTCAACATATTAATTGTATTAAAGAAGTTTATGAGCATGTGAATGGTAGAGACTTACTTCTTGTGTTGTGGGATTTTAATATTCCCAACACTTCTTGCAACTATAGAGGCATTGCGAAATTATCTGCCATTTCGGCCTTGCAGCATTTTTGCAAATCGATTATTCTACCATCTCAACATGGTTTTGTTCAAAATCGATCAATGTCCACTAATTTACTTGAATTTACTTCGCTTGTCAATGACAGTTTTTCTAAAAAAAAAATGCAAACGGATGTTATTTATACTGATTTCAGTAAAGCATACTGACTTATACTGTATCATTGCACAGTGCGTTTCATGTTCTTAGTGTTAATTTTTATAAATATTAATAAATATTAATAAATAAATAAATAGATTAATAAATCTACATTTAATATTTTTTTCTGTTTTCTTACTAACACTTCTTTTTATAGTATCATTAGTTTCACTGACCATATTTGGCTGTGAGACGTGGGCATAGCTGGCTGGCAAATAAAATACCTCCATCGGGTCGGTTTTACTATTGATATTATATCCTGTACTTTGCTTAGGATTTTTTTATACCCTGAACCCATTGAAAATGGGAAATCAGGGTATAATGTTTTTGTGAAAAAGTATGTAACAGGCAAAAGGAATCATCGCAGACCCCATAAAGTATATATATTCTTGATCAGCATGACGAGCTGAGTTGATATAGCCCTGTCCGTCTGTCCGTCCGTCCGTCTGTCCGTATGAACGCCGAGATCTCAGAAGATATAAGAGCTAGAGAGCTGAAATTTTGTGTACATACTCGTGTATACCATACGCAGTACGAGTTTGCTTTATTTTTTCGATAACTCATCCGATAACGTTTTTATCGAGAATAATCGAAAAATTGATTTTGTTTTTTGAGCCTCATTGGAATACTATTAGACGTGGAGACTTCAGATTTACTGTGTATATACGTATGATGAATACAAACATTTTGTAATCAACAGATTTTGGATACCACGCCCCCTTCGCCCAAAATTTGTAAAAAACGTATTTCAAGTACTAAAGACTTGTGGTCGCTGCTTACTGCGCAGTTAGCAGAGCGCGGGCGCGTGAGGGTGGATGCATATGTATGCATGTGTGCGTTCATAATAGAAGTGCAGAATGATAAGTATATCAGCTTGGAGGGTTCAGGGTATCTCCTAGTCGAGCAGTCTCGACTAGAGTCTTCTTACTTGTTTTAAATCTAATTTGACTCTCGCTTTTGTCAATAGATTTAAGAAATAAATAAATAAATAAATATTAGTTGGTGAGCTAGAATGCGGAAATCTGGAATGTAGATCCGCGTCGACCATCCAAGATCACGAGCTATGGCGGATTTATCTACGCCCATTGGAGTCGTGGCAAATCGGATATAACTGTATCTCCTAGAGTTTTAAAGCTAGACCGGTAAAATTTTGCCCATGAGCTACGAATTGAAAATGGGTTCAGGGTATATAAAGCGATTTATTTACTCAATAAGTTAGATATTCGTATGCTATAAGTGAATCAAATAATATTGTTTTGTACTGCTTTGTATATGGACCTGTTTCGTATAGAAGGGTTTCATCGCTTTATATGTGTATCGGACAGTTTCTTTATAATATAATATGTATTTTACATTTTTCGCCTTGACACTAACTTATTACGTCGGTTTTTAGAAAATGCATGTCTATAAAAAGGCACTGCAGGCGCTCATATATCCAATATCTTCTACGACTCCACATAATTTTGTACTTTGGACGGCTACCTCGCCGACTTACTGCTATGAGTGCGAGGGATTGCTGTGGGGCATCGCAAGGCAGGGAGTGCGGTGCACAGAGTGCGGGGTCAAATGTCACGAGAAGTGTAAAGACTTATTAAATGCCGACTGTCTACAGCGTAAGTCGAGTTTTTTATTTTACTTTTTTTATGTCCCAGTTTGCATTAGCGATGTGTACTTGCATATAATGTTCACGATTGTATTTGTAGGTGCCGCTGAGAAGAGCTCCAAGCATGGTGCCGAGGATAAAGCCAATTCAATAATTACAGCAATGAAGGATCGAATGAAACAACGCGAGCGGGAAAAACCGGAAATATTTGAGTTGATCAGGTAACGCTTTGAAATAGACCCAATTTGTGGCTGGTGCGGATATTCATACTCATCTGTATGTGATGAATGAGAAAGCTCAAGTTCTCTGCTAATCAATTGTTATTGTATGTCTACCGGTTATCTAATAATGGGAAAATGTCTTGACTTATATACATAGCTAGTGATCGTTGAATAAAAGGCAGTTCAAATCGACTTATTTCTATCATTTTCGATTCCCAACAAAATCCTTTGTTAAAAAAGTGAATCTTTAGTTATATAAGAAAACTCCCAATTAAAGGAATTCTTTTCCAATAATTGAGTCTCTAACAATAATGTGTGATGCTTAGCAAGACGAGGTTTCTTCAACTATCAACTATCTCCTAATATATATTGGCCATACTCCATTCAGTAATTGAATGATGTCCAATTATAGCCTAATTCGATTTCTGTCATAGCTAATGTTCGAGAAATATACATATACACAGAAAAATATATACAGTGTCTCAAATATAAGGAAAATATAATATATAATATAAAAAGCTTTATGACATGCCATGATAATGCCCATCACGCACTCTACTACATACCCATCCATATATAACCTATTTAGAGCCGTGTTCAGCATTGAGGAGAAGAGCCATACGGGCCATATGAAGGCTGTGAAACAGAGCGTCCTCGATGGAACCAGTAAATGGTCGGCAAAGATCGCAATTACAGGTTTGACTCCACATCAATGTGAAAATGTGATTTATCAAAAACATTTGCATTATTCCTTACTAATTGTGTATATGTATTATGTTATATGTAATAATATATAATATAATATATTATATTATATATATATATATTTTTTTTTTTTAATATATTTTTTTTAATGCTATGTGAGCATGTATGTATGTACGAATGCTTGGGAGGTTCTTCATATACACATATACATAAGAAAAGATCAAGATATTGCATACGCTACAGTTGGACAAATTTACTTACATGTCAATTCGCTTAGTATCTTTGTGTGTGTAAGTGTAAAGTATGTTGTTTATACTCTATAATGTGTATAAAATAATATCTGACACAGGCGAGTTGAGAGCAAAGAGTGACCCCCGCATAAGAGATAATTTGAATTACTTATACTAAGTGCTTGTTGAGCCGATAAATGAGTCGAATTGAAATTAAGAATTTCACATAAATATGTACTTTATTCACATGAAACTAATTATGGGTAGATTTTTCAGCGCACCAGCCCAGCCAAAACAAAAAATAAAATAATTAATGAATAAAATAAAAAACAAAAATAATATACAATATATACAACGATACTCTAAACTTTAGTGTTAAGTAATTAAATGGTTGCAGTTTCTAGTCATATATATATCTGCAAAAATCTATTTCAACTCAAACTTCAAATTGCAATTCCAATTTAAGGATGACATTCGGTGTGGATCCAGATACACACATAGATTCATTAGAACAGGCTGAGCACGCAACTGTTGAGGGAACATCTAAATGGTCATGCAAACTAACAATTACAGGTACACGGGCAATATCGATATGGTTTTTGCGACTATGTCTTATGACTTATAAACCCATCCCTTTATATATATATATATATATATATATATATTATTTATTTATTATTTATTTATTTATAGTATCGAAGCTTGCACAGATTAAACACAGGTCAAGGCAAAGTTTTCTGTTCACCTGATTTGGAACATACTCTAGTTACACTAAATTTTTGATTTTATGAAGTGCAAAAATTAATCTGTGGGGGTACAGAGTAGAATAGAGTCGAGTGTCATCGACTAGACTTATATTAATATATTTCTTTTAGTGGCTTCATAACCCATTAGTGATCCACTTTAATGACACAATTATGTTAAATATTAACCACGGCCATTTTCAAACACCAAAATTATTGTGTGTGTATCGAAATAGCTTTTGCAATTCATTTTATGTCAAATGAAATCAATTCATTAAAAAAATCTAACTCCCAAAAAATCGCTTTATCATTGACGGAAATAAAATGATTCTTCTCTTTCTGCAATCATTTGATCTCCCATCCGTAGTTTAATCAAAATTTCTTTCTCTCTCACTTTCTGTCCTCTCTCTATCTTTTTTTTTTTTTTCCTCTCTTACTATTAAATTTGTTTATGTTTCTGTTAAGATGTGTGTATAATATGTAATAATATACGATTACTCATTTATATATTAATAATATGAAAGAAAAAAGAGACCAACTAAAATTTGCAACGCACTAAGTTTGTACAAGAAGCAAAACTTACATTTTGCTGTTCATTCTAAGTCTGTTGGTCTGGCTGTGCGTCCGTGAAAATGATTATATTTTAAATTTTGAAAAAGATAATTGAATTAGGGTCGTGAGCCCGTAGTCAGCTGTCTGCAGATCTCTAATAAGTTTTCATTCGTTTTTTAAATTGTTTTATATAGAATTCGTTTTCCTAAACACACAGTCGATATTGCACACTTAATACTTAAAACTCTAACCTAAATATGAGATAAGAAAGTAACAATCCGCATTATTGACAAACATTTACCATCGATATGCAAATGGTTTTTATGCATTCCTTTCAGATGTTTCATTCATGGTTACGATTTGTATATATATATTCAAAATAATTAACATGTGTGAGCTCGTTATTTACCTCGAAGTCTGTATTTCAGACTTCCATATATGAATTATTTCATAACTGTTTATTAAAATAAATTTATACATTTTGCTTAGTCATCTAGAGTCAACTGAACATACTCTGCCTCCCTCTAGTAAGCTACAGAGAAGACCTTAAATGAAAGGGCTTAAAGTAGCAAAATATTTAGTGCGACATCGATTCGTCCCTCTGTAGAGCTCCCACTTGTTGAATTAAATAAAAAATGTTAATTTAACTATGTACATAATTGTTTTTGCATATAAATATTGATATTAAATTAAAAAAAAAAAATTAAAGTTTGCATGCCCAGTCAGTTCAATATTTGTTATGTGTGCCCTTTATTTTATCTATGGCTTTGTGGAGAAGAAATGTTTAGCTCTACTCTATATAAGCATCCTGTCATTCTTAATTATATTTATGTTTATATATCTGATTTCCACTAATATTTTAAAATTAAATACCAACTCAAATGTTTCCCCCCTGAGTCTCTCTTTCAATCTATCTTTCTATCTCAAGCACACATTCTCTCTCTTATCAATACCATTATCAAATAAATGTATGAAAATGTATGTAATTTTGCGCCGGATATGCTTTAGTCTAAAGATTATTTTCCAACCATTTGATCATACAAATGGATGAGTCTCAATTCTACATGAACTTGGGTAATATTATATGGTTCTTTGCATCGAGGAGCTTTAATTTGAACTAGGGCAAATAGAAGATACATACACATGTACATACGTATATGCTTTTGCATTTCGGTTTCGTGAATAAGTCCTCATATATATACAGTCGACTCTCGTAATTCGAAATTCAAGGGACTCTTAAAATACTACGAATTGTGGAATGTTTGAAATAAAGAAATGGTTCGAAACTTTTGAGAGAAAGTAAGTAAAAATTCGAATTATCAAGGGATTTTATTTAACTGTTGATATCTTACATATTCCTCTTGTACATACATATGTTAAAATTAATAAATTTTTTAAAAGAACTCAGTTATATGGGATTGCTTTGAAGCCGCTCAGACTTTTAAATATTTTTTAAAGAAGCAACCCAGTTTCATCATTATACCCTGAACCATTGTAAGTGTCTTTCACTTACACAAAAAAAAAGACTCAGGCAGAAACTGCTTTGTCGCGTCTGCCTGAGATCCCTCGCGCTCCGAGCGAGTCAGTTATTTCTGTTTTCGTTTCGCTCAAGTCAAAAACTGATCGTTTGCTTGAGTTAAATGAAGCAAATTGTCTTTTGCGTATATATGGGTAATCACACGTGATGGTTGTGTTCTTTTTGCATTTATATGAATGTATGCATGTATTTATTTACATGTACACGAAGGCAAAGATCATTTCTGTTAAGTTTTTTAGTCAAACTGTATTTTGCTGAGATCGTGTCTACACCATCTTTTCGGTTATGTTGAGAAGCAGAGCATACATATAAGAAACAAGAAAGAAAGCTCTAGTCGAGACTGCTCGACTACGAGATCCCCTGAACCCTACAAGCAACTGATATTTCAATAATAATTAGCAAACACACACGCACACACACACACACACACACACACACACACACACACGCATACAAACAAACACACGCACATATACACGCATACAAACAAACACACGCACACACATACACATACAAACAAAAACACGCATACTCACACACTCACATATACAGGCGATTGCGCTGGGGTTGCGCTGCAGTGTGTCAATATTATGAGAACTTATTTGTTGAATAATTTAATTTCTAGACGTACGATCGTAATGAAACTTTCAGAACGTAATCATAATGTAAAATGTATGTGTATACCGAAGCACAAGTCTCTAGTATTTGATATACGATTTTTACAAAGATGCAGGTGAGGGGGTGGATTTAGGGGTGGGGGGTAAATTTTAACAAAAACCGAAATTGTATAAAATACATCTTTATATACATGTTAAATTTGGAGACTCTAGCTTGAAAGATGTAGGAGATATAATTTTTTAAGTGATTTTCGATTAGGTTTTTTATCGATAAAAAAGTATCGGAATGAGTTATCGTTTTTTAGTGATAAACTCGATATGCGCGTGATATATACGGACATTTAAAAAAAAAGTTGAAGTCTCTAGCTCTTATATCTTCTGAAATCGACGCGTTCAAACATACGGACGGACGGACAGACAGACGGACAGGGCCAAATCGACTCAGCTTGTCGCCCTGATCAAGAATATATATACTTTGTTGGGTCTGCCACGCCTCTTTCTGCCTGTTACATACTTTTAACAAAACCATTATACCCTGATTTCCCATTTTCAATGGGTTCAGGGTATAAAAAACCATCAACTATCAATTGCGAGCTATGTCCTGAACTCATTGAGAATGGGAAATCAGGGTATAATGGTTTTGTTGAAATATATGCAACAGACAGAAGAAGGCGTGGCACAAAGTATATACATATATTCTGAATCCTAGGTCCGTGTATACCATGCGCATAACGAGTTTTGTTTCAAAAATCGATAATCGTTTTTTCGATTAAAAACATCGAAAATTAGTAATAAATGTATGTATGCTACATCATTAAAGCTAGAGTCACTAAATTTGAAATGCAGATTTATGCATTTTGTACAAATTCGATTCTTGTTAAAATTTACCCGAAAGGTTCAGGGGATCTCGTCTCGAGCATCTCTGCTCGAGGAGTCTCGACTGGAGCTTTCTTACTTGTTTTATTATGGTCGAGAGAGTACTGAGTGGGATCTTAAATTCTTTTGCAATATCGATTTTCTTCTAATCTTATAGTCTTTCAATTGATTTAATTTTTTAAGCACTCGTCAAATTTTTATACTTCAATCATGTGTGCCTATGTTTTACACGTAACAGGCAACCATGCACAGTAATGGTAGTTTCAGGAGAGTCCCCAAATTCATATTCAAAGTTTTTACTAACACTCCACTGACCGCGTCTTAGCAATGATTTTTTTGTTCGAATAACTGAGTGCATAAAAATGTATGTATAGACATAATTCGAAATATAATTAAATAAAATATATATTCTATCTGCCTGTATGAAATTATTTTTACAGACTTGCGGTAATCTGTTATATATATATATATATATATATATATATATTATTATTATTATTATATATTACATTTTTATTTTATTTTTTATTTATATATATTTTTCCTTTAATTTATTAATCTCTGCTATTTTGTGTGTGTGTGTGTGTTTTTTTTCATATTATTGATTTGCTTTTATTAAAAAAATTCTTATTGGAAATTTTGTTGACTTGGGAAAGTTTTTATTTTTCTTATTTTTACAGACTTGCGGTAATCCGTCTTCTAAATATATATATATATTTTTTTTATTTATGTATATGTATTTTGCTTTTTAATTTATTACCTCTCTGCTATTTTGTGTGTGACTGTGTGTTTTTTATACCCTGAACCCATTGAAAATGGGAAATCAGGGTATAATGTTTTTGTGAAGAAGTATGTAATGGCAGAAGGAATCATCGCAGACTCTATAAAGTATATATAATATTCTTGATCAGCACGACGAGGTGAGTCGATATAGCCCTGTCTGTCCGTCCGACCGACCGTCTGTCCGTCCGTCTGTCCGAGCTGAAATTGGTATGCATACTCGTGTATATCATACCAATAACCACTGGTTAGTGATTATATGCATTACTAGTTTATCATATTTTTTCGATAAATCATTCGATAACTTTTTTATCGAGAATAATCGAAAAATATTTTTTGTTTTTTTTTTTAGCCGCAATGGAATAATATTAGACCTGGAGACTTCATATTTACTGTGTATATACATATGATGAATACAAGCATTTTGTTAATAAAAGATTATAGATACCACGCCCCTTTACCCTCAATTTGTAAAAAACGTATTTGAAGTACTTCTGCTTTGAGAATGACTGCTTTGAGACTTCTGCTTTGGAATGTACATACATTTTGTATTGTATGGATTGTATATCTAAAAAAAACAATTTTTCAACAAATAAATTCCCATAATATTGTTCACTCTGCAGCGCAGCCCAAGCGTAGTTGCTACTTACTGCGTAGTTAAAAGAGCGCGGGCTTATGCGTGAGTGTGGATACATATGTATGTATGTATTTGTGTGCATATAAGAAGTGCAGAATGATCATAATATCATCTTAGAGGGGTCAGGATATCTCCTAGTCGTGCAGTCCCGACTAGAACCTCCTTACTGTTTTTTTAAATATTGTTTATTTTTTATGTCCAGTTTTAATGTTGATGCGTTAATGTATTTGTATATTATAAAAACTTAACGAATTCTTCACAAAATTTGTGCCGTTGCAATTTATAAATAAAAGTGCAAGTGATAAAAGTGTAATTCGGTCAGAATCTGTTGGACTAAATGCCTAACTAAACTGCCTATACATTTTTATTGCGAGCTGTTTTCTTAAGAATCAACAAAAGATCATTTACTAAAAAAATACCTATTTCCGTTTTTTCTCTTCTTCTTTCTTCCTTGATTGACAAAACTGAACAAACAATAAATAAAAAAATAAAACAATTCGAAATTGCAAACTTATATTTACATTAACCAACAAATCAAATCTTTCAAAATGACTATATTCGTTTCATACCTCGATAACATACGATAATACACTAACACTTTCGCAAAATTGAACACTATGCAACACACAACATTACGCTCTCAACATAATCTTCGTTAAAAATAACATAAACTACAACCCGCATCGGAATAACCCTAAACAATTCTTGAATTTTTGTGAAACGAATACATGTCATATATATATATATATATATATATATATATATATATATATATATATATATATATATATATATATATATATATATATATATATATATATATATATATATATATATATATATATATATATACCCAACAACTTATCCGATCTCAACTGTACAGTGATTTGTGCTCAAGGCCTGATAGCGAAGGATAAAAGCGGTACCAGTGATCCATATGTGACGGTGCAGGTTAGCAAGGTGAAAAAGCGAACGCGCACAATGCCTCAGGAGCTAAACCCTGTGTGGAACGAGAAGTTTCACTTGTGAGTATCTTTCTATGTATTTTCCGCTTTCTTTGTGTTTTTATCTTTGTATATAAATGTCTGAATGTACATATGTGTAATTACATATATACGTACTCCCACAATTGAAATTTGACTGTACGTACTACAGACACGAATATTACTTATATAACACATGCACTCTCTTTCTCTTTAATCCTTAGCAATTTTCTCTATGTGTATGTGATATCTAATGTATTTATAATTTATCTACATTTCATTCTCTGACTCTCTGTCTATCCTTACCCCATCGATTTCTTGCCGTTCCCATATGTGTATGCAGGTGTGTGCGAGTGTGAGTTTGAGTGGAATATGTAAAACCTGAATCCACATAGTTGCCTAAACTATTCACACGTGCGCGGGACTTTGATAGTGTGTTGTTTGCGTTTGTGCTTGCCAATTACTTAAGTTGTCTGTATTTGCTGTTACCCTTTCAGCACTCCTCTTGACCTTGCTCTGTATTTTTTCCATTATTCATATATACGAGAATGTATAACAATGCACACATACATACATTCTTAGTCGGTTACATAGAGGCGACAAGCTGTAGTCAGCTTTACCTGCTCTATTTTTCTCCTCTTAATATAACAATGGAATAATCTTGTGTTTTGGTCCGTTGGATCAATGCAAAAATCTTGGTAACTTCCAAACTTTGACTTCTGATAATCTAAAGCACTTTCAAAAGTACTTAATTTTACACAAAGCTCTACAGTTTGTTCTTATATAGTTCAATTGCTGAAATAACTTTTGGATAACATGTCTAAATCATATACTCGGTATTTGCTATTAGTATTATAATAAAGTACTTATATTCAGTGTTACTACTTGCCTATGAATATTTCATACATGGTATTCTGTCAGATTCTAAGGAGCTTTTAAATATTTTTGTATAATCGGTCGGCCTTTAGTTAGGTTTAGCTTCTGTGGTGCAGCTCCTATTATACATATGTCTCAACTGCCATATCTGGTAATTTTTGGTGAATTGCTGAAATAATTTATTGATTATGACAATTGGAATTCAAGGTTATATGCCCACGCATATAGTACAACACATGTATACAATATGTGGCTGTCTAATTTTTTAATATAATATCAGCTTGATGAATTTTGCTAAATGAACTTGTAAGTATAATATCAAAAAGAGAAATCAAGAAATAAAAACAATCCAGATGATTTTTTATTGATTATCTAATGTAACGCATATTGAACTTAAAACGTAATTAGTTTATCTTTGTTATACCTACTCGAATAGCATATGTGCTCTATGCTTATCTCATATTTATCGATTTAGTTTCTAATATATATATGTATTAGACAAATTTCTAATTTATGCGGCGACTATTGACAGTATTCATCAGTTGAGCTGGCCAGACAAATATACATCCATGTATACTATATAATACATTTGATGATCATCAAGCCGTTTCTCTGTACTAAAATTTGTATACGTCTATGTGTCAGATACTGGAACACATACACATATATGAGAAAAAATGTAGTTAATTATGATATATCTCTCTTAAACATAATAAGTTTTATTTTTACTTACTCCATGTTTTTTTTTGCTGTGCACTCTTTTTTATAAAGCAAAAAAAACTTATATATTTATATATACGTGTATATATAAATATATAATAATATTTATAATAAATACTTGAGGCACTCAAAATGTATGTGACGCATGTATAAACAGATTTATCTGTAGTTTACCTTTTAGATGCACACTTCCAAACAAGTACTTAAATATTAATGTATAAATAAAAAAAATGAAATCATTGATGGGATATGCAGCGAATGCCACAACTCTTCAGATCGTATCAAAGTTCGCGTTTGGGATGAAGATAACGATCTTAAATCAAAATTGCGACAGAAGTTGACGCGGGAATCGGATGATTTTCTGGGACAGACAATCATAGAGGTTCGAACACTCTCTGGAGAAATGGACGTGTGGTACAACTTAGAGAAGCGCACCGATAAATCTGCCGTATCGGGTGCTATACGACTCCATATATCAGTTGAAATAAAGGGTGAGGAGAAGGTAGCACCTTATCATGTCCAGTACACCTGCTTGCATGAAAATCTCTTTCACTACCTGTGTGAGGAAAACAGCGGCATGGTAAGCGATACATCTTAAACTTCAATTATGATGCTTATTGCAAATATATTTTATATATAATATAGGTAAAGCTACCCACCCAAAAAGGCGATGATGCATGGAAGCTCTACTTTGATGAAATTCCCGAAGAAATTGTGGACGAGTTTTCTATGCGTTATGGCATCGAAAATATATATCAAGCTATGACTCACTTTCACTGCCTTTCCGCTAAATATCTCTGCCCGGGAGTTCCAGCCGTCATGAGCACTCTGTTGGCGAATATTAATGCATATTATGCCCACACGACCGCTTCTTCTGCTGTTTCAGCTAGTGATCGTTTTGCAGCGAGCAATTTTGGAGTACGTATTCCCCATTGGAACATATATGTATTTATATATGCAAATTATTTGACATAATATATTCACCCAACATTATTATTTTTTCAGAAGGAAAAGTTCGTAAAACTACTTGATCAGTTGCATAATTCCTTAAGGATTGATCTGTCGATGTATAGAAATAATTTTCCCGCTTCGAGCCAAGAGAAACTGATGGATCTTAAGTCAACAGTCGATCTCTTGACTAGTATTACATTTTTCCGCATGAAGGTAATTTTACGTCAAAAGCATAATGCCCAATTATTAAATTTAATTTATTTAAATCGACTTGACGATGGAATAGGTACAAGAGCTGTCGAGTCCTCCAAGAGCAAGTACAGTTGTGAAGGATTGTGTGAAAGCTTGTCTTAGATCCACCTATCAATTCCTCTTTGAGAACTGCTACGAGCTCTACAATAGGGAGTTTCAGGTAATTAACATAATTAATTAACATATAAAATTCTCGCCAAACTCCTCCGAAACGGCTAAACCGATTCTCACGAAATTTTTTGTGCAGGCTGGATAGGTCTGAGAATCGGCCATCTATTTTTCAGGGCCCTAAGTTTAAAGGGTGGGCAAGTCGGGATAACAGTGACAGTTTTCGTCAATGCTCTCATGTTAAACAATAATTTATGCACATTTTATTAATACGTGAACGTGGTTATTAGATATACGTGTTTTGTTAGTATGAAAGGTAAGGCAAATAAGAGGCAATCGAATACAATATTGTGTTATTGTTTACCACCAAACCGTTTTTATACCCTGAACCCATTGAAAATGGGAAATCAGCGTATAATGGTTTTGTTAAAAGTATGTAACAGGCAGAAGGAGGCGTAGCAGACCCCACAAAGTATATATATTCTTTATGAGGGCAACGAGCTGAGTCGATTTAGCCCTGTCCGTCTGTCTGTGCGTCTGTCCGTATATAGATATAAGAGCTAGAGACTTAAAATTTTTTTTTAAATGTCCGTATATACAGCGTGCATATCGAGTTTATCACTAAAAACGATAACTCATTTCGATATTTGTTTATCGATAAAACACCTTATCGATTTAAAACATTATTATTAAAATCAATTTTATTTTGTTTTCGATTGAAAACATCCCTCTACGCTCAATGTTTTCCTTGCTTCTCTCTCTCTCGATGCTCTTTGCTCACACACATGTACACATTTGAGAGAGAAAAGAGAGAGAGAGAGAGCAAGGGAAACATTGAACATAGAGGGATCTTTTGTTCAACCATCGACCATCACGGTCGAGCGCATGAAGCGAAATGATTGTGCTCTCATATATTTTTGTAGTCCGACCCCTAAAAGTGATGAGCCGAGCATATACGAAGTTGACTGGGAGATTACTCTCGAAAATAGGCGTGCAAAACACTTTACACTACGTGTCCGGTCTATGTGCTCTCTGGTTAGTGATAGTATATTCGTAGAATCACATTGCTCTTGTTGTGCTAGAGTACTTCACAGTTAGTTTACACAAGATTTGCTAGATGGCGCTGCATCAGTGAATCTATTTCAGTTGTGCCACGCACAAATGCTCATACATGTAGCAAGGGACTACAAGTATGTGTGTGCATGCCTGTCGCGAGATCATATTCTTTATACGCCTCAACGCATTTATACCCTTCCCATAAATATATATCGAAACGCTAACATTTTGTTTGCATGAATGTCGCAAACGATTTTAAGATATCGGTATACTCTTCACTAAAAAGAAAAGAGCTGGGACCGTCGCAAAGAAATTTCAATTTTTGTGCGCTGCTGAGCTTCATGATTTGAGAGCCCACAGAGAGAGAGAGAGTTAGAGAGAGAGAGAGGGAGAGTAAGACAAAAAACGAAAAGCGCATACATGACCATTTCGTTTGCGTGCTTAGAGCGCACTGATTTCGTCGTGCTATTTTTCATTACCCGAGCCAGCCAATACCAAGCCGTGCGAATACGAAGTTGGCCGGACCCTACTAGACAGATTTTGCGACGTGGAAAAACGTTGCCCTATGTGTTGTTTGGTCAGTGCTTAGACTACAGATTTACTGTATATATACATTTTATGAATACACAGATTTTTTAATTTACAGATTTTGGATACCACGCCCCTTTTGCGCCCAATGTGTATTCGTATTTCAAGTACTAGAGACTTGGGCTTCTGAATGTACACACATTTCATGATTATGATTACGTCCTGAAAGTTTTTATGTTTACAAAAGAAATTATTCAACAAATAAATTCTCCTAATATTACCCACACTACAGCAGAGCCGAAGCACAGTTAGTGGACCGCGTACGTGCGTGTGCATGTGTGCATTAAAGAAGTGCAGTATGATTAAAATATCAGCTTGGAGGGTACAGGGTATCTCCTAGTCGAGCAGTCTCGACTAGAGCCTTCTTAATCGTTTTATGATCGTCTTATGAGCCAAATTATATTTTGAAACTTCTCCTTTTTCAATAATTGATAATTTTATTTGATAATTTCATTATCAGGTGGATCCAAACGAAGCGAAACGTGATACTGATGACCATGGACCAAAACTAGATAGCGTTGACTTCTGGCATAAGCTGATTGCATTGATTGTATCTGTTATTGATGAAGACAAAAATAGTTATGGGACAGTGCTCAATCAATTTCCCCAGGAATTGAACATTGGACAGGTACATCGTCCCATCCATAATATTTCAGGAACTACTTAGCTATTTTATAATCTTTATGAATGAATCTAATTTTTTAATTGACTCTAGCTATCGGCAGCTACTATGTGGGGTCTTTTCGCCGTAGACATGAAGTACGCGCTTGAAGAGCATGAGCAGCATCGGCTTTGCAAGTCATCTGCTTACATGAACTTGCATTTTCGTGTCAAATGGCTATACAGTAACTATGTTAAGGAGGTGCCACCCTATAAAGGAGCTGTGCCGGAGTATCCAGCTTGGTTTGAGCCGTTCGTCATGCAATGGCTAAATGAGAATGACGATGTCTCATTAGAATACCTTCATGGTGCATTTAATAGGGATAAAAAGGACGGGGTAAGTCAGATAAATATCAAACATATAAGCAATATATATTTAAATATTATATGAAGTCATATTTATATTATTCTAATTGTAAACAAGAAAACATATTGTTTTGAGACTAATCGTTTAAATTTGGTCAAAAGAAGAAAGCTTTAGTCAACAAATTAATTCTCCTAATATTGCCCACTCTGCAGGGCAGTCCAAGCGCAGTCGCTGCTTACTGCGCAGTTAGCTGAGCGCGTTCTAATACGTGCGTGTGTATGTATGTGTGCCTAAAAGAAGTGCAGAGTGATTGGAATATCATACTGGAGGGTTCAGGGTACCTCCTAGTCTAGCAGTCTCGAGTAGAGTCCTCTTACTTGTTATACCCTGAACCCATTTAAAGTGGGAAATCAGGGTATAATGTTTTTTATACTCATTCACGAAGTGAATTAGTATATTGGTTTTGTGCAATGTCCGTCTTGCTGTCAGTCCGTCTGTCCGTCTGTCCGTCCGTCCGTCTGTCCGTATGAACGCAGTTCATTTCGCCGCTATTGAAGCTAGAGACTTGAAATTTGGAACACATACTCGTGTATAACTCCGATTTATAAAGTGTTAAAATTTTCCCGATCCGCCCACTAGGGGCGTGGCGAATCGGAAAATGCATTTTCTGATATACCAGAAATCATGTTAGTTGAAGAGCTAGAAAGTTGATATATCTACGCCTATTGGGGGCGTGGCAAATCAGATAAAACTGTATCTCATAAAGTTCTAAAGCTAGAAATTCCGCATGTGAGCTAATGCTATAATTCTATAATGACTGATGAAAAAATGTTATGTCTACGCCTAATAGGGGCGTGGCAAATCGGACGTGAAGATATAGTGATTTTTCAAATTTGGCTATATTTTAGGCACTATTGATGCTACAGACTTGAAATTTGGTATATATACGCGAGTTGACCTCCCAAGTCCAACAAGCTATAGTGGATATATGTCCGCCCAAAGGGGGCGTGGCAAACCGCAAAACTTTATATCTCCTACAGTTTAAGAGCTAGAAGCTTCAAATTTGGATAGTTGAGTTACTGGTAACCTCCTCAATCGATGCCCCAAAAATAATTGTCACGCCTCTTTGGGGGCGTGGCATATCGAAAAATACCCTGTAATATTCATATTTTTTGAGCGTAAGCATGCAAATTTCGCATTTACGTTACCGTTAGCTCTTTCTAAGAACTGGCCAAAAATGAGGTGTCTACGGCCACTAGGGGCGTGGAAATCGGCATTTGTAGTATCAAATTGCAACATTTATATGCTTGAGCTATCTATGTATGTACATGTATATACAAATAGAATCTGCCATAGGTGTGACCGAAAGCTATCAACGAAAATTACCATACATTTGTACTCAAAAAGTGCACGATCAATATAATAATTATCGATTACTCGATAAAAATTACCAAAAGCTACAATATAAATTGTTGTATAAATTGTCAAAAAGCATAATTGTTTTGTACTAATTTGTTTTAAAGCCAAATTAAATTAAATTTACAAAGGGACTGTGAATGAGTATTCCGCAGTCGGTAGCTCCCGACTGCAACGTTCTTACTTGTTTTTAAATGTATGTAACAGGCAGAAGGAGGCGTGGCAGACCCCACAAAGTATATATATTCTTGATCAGGGCGACGAGCTGAGTCGATTTAGCCCTGTCCGTCTGTCTGTCCGTCCGTCCGTCCGTCCGTCTGTCCGTATGTTTGAACGCGTCGATTTCAGAAGATATAAAAGCTAGAGACTTAAATTTTTTTTAAATGTCCGTATATACAGCGCTCATATCGAGTTTATCACTAAAAATCGATAACTCATTCCGATATTTTTTTATCGATACAAAACCTTATCGAAGATCACTTAAAAAATTATATCTCCTACATCTTTCAAGCTAGAGTCTCCAAATTTAAAATGTATATTAAGATGCATTTTATACAATTTCGGTTTTTGTTAAAATTTACCCCCCCACCCCTAAGTCCACCCCCTCACCATCATCTTTGTAAAAGTCGTATATCAAATACTAGAGACTTGTGCTTCGGTATACACATACATTTAAACATTATGATTACGTTCATTGTCTAGAAATTAAAATATTCAACAAATAAGTTCTCATAATATTGCCAACACTGCAGCGCAACCCAAGCGCAATCGCCTGTATATGCGTGTGTCTGTGTGTGTGTGTGTGTGTGCGTGTGTGTGTGCGTGTATTTGTTTGTATGAGTGTGTGTGTGTATGCTAATTATTATTAAAATATCAGTTGCATGTAGGGTTCAGGGGATCTCGAAGTCGAGCAGTCTCGACTAGAGCTTTCTTACTTGTTATATCAGTATCCATCCATATCAGTTCCAAAAGAGAATATATATTGAACCTAGTGGGTTCAGTATATTTTACCAGTGGGATGCCTCAAGACCTACTATCTAATAAGCCCTCTAAATATCTTTTCTTTCATAATAAATACATACTTAAGTATCCTATATTCAATTAATATAACTTTTAGTATATAAATTAAAGGTAAAGGTAGCGGTAGGTTAACCAATAAATAAATATATTTTATAAACAAATATATATAATCTATTTTTATTATATCTCTACCGCTCCGTATCAGTTCCAAAAAAGCAGCGAACATGCTCTGTTCTCGAATTCTGTAGTCGACGTTTTCACACAACTGACGCAATGCTTCGATGTTGTTAGCAAACTCGAGTGTCCAGATCCAGAAATTTGGAAACGTTACATGAGGCGTTTTGCTAAAACAATCGTTAAAGTTCTAATTGCCTATGCTGATATTGTGAAAATGGAGTTTCCAGAGCATATGAGGGACGAACGAATTGTAAGTACAATCGCCATCGAACCTAACAACAAAACTTTCAGCCAGTTCTTCAATATATCTATGTGTATCACAAATATCTTAATGATTTGTATCTTTCTTTTGCCTTAGGCCTGCATTCTGATGAACAACATACAACAGTTAAGGGTTCAATTGGAGAAAATGTTCGAGTCCATGGGTGGGGATAAGTTGGAGGAGGATGCAGCCAACATTTTAAAAGAACTACAGCAGAACCTTAACTCAGCCCTGGACGATTTGGCTTCACTGTTTGCCATAAGGTTTTTTGCCTTTAACGCTCATATCTATACGATTATTTAATTCATTTATTTGTTCACAGTTTGGAGCCACGTATAACACAATCGGTGCGTGAGCTTGGCGACATGCTTCTGTCGATTAAAGGAGGCAGCGGAAATCTTACAGCCGGAAATCAGGCAATCCAGCGAAATGCAGTAGCTGTGGAGGCTGATGATGTATTGAGGCCTCTAATGGACTTACTTGATGGATCTTTAACTTTGTATGCCCAGTCGTGCGAGAAGACAGTACTGAAGCGCTTGCTTAAAGAACTTTGGAAAATAGTGATGCGAATTTTGGAAAAAACTATTGTTCTGCCACCAATGACTGACAAAACTGTGAGTGGCAAATCAATAGACATTTATAGCCTGTCCTATATTGACTTTTAATATATCTATCTAGATGATGTTCAAACACTTGACGGATAATGCAAAGAATTTGGCATCAAACGCCAAAATAGAAGACATGGGACGTTTATTCAAGTCACATATGGCAGGAAAACAGGATGTGAAAAGTGCTCTTAGCGGCGTTATGGATATATCAAAGGAAGTAGAAAAGAACCTATCTCCTAAACAATGTGCCGTACTTGACGTTGCCTTAGATACAATTAAACAATATTTCCACGCTGGTGGTAATGGGCTCAAGAAGACATTTTTAGAAAAGTCCGCTGAGTTGCAGAGCTTGCGATATGCACTTAGCTTGTATACGCAAATGACAGACACTCTGATTAAAACATTCATCTCAAGTCAGGTGCATGAAGGTGAGCTCACTTTTTTATACTCATTCACGAAAGGGAATTAATATTTTGGTTTTTTGCAACATCCGTCTTGTCTGTCAGTCTGTCCGTATGAACGCAATCTTTTTCCGCGCTATTGAAGCTAGAGACTTGAAATTAGGAACACATACTTGTGTATATCTCAGATCTATAAAGCTTTAAAATTTTCCCGAATCGCCCACTAAGGGCGTGGCAATGAATATATAGTGATTTTTCAAATTCTGCTATATTTTGGACACTTGATGCTAGATACCTCAAATTTGGTATATTATTCGGGCTGACCTCCCAATACGAAAAGCTATAGCGGATATTTGTCCGCACATAGGGGGCGTGGCAAACCGTATAAGTTTATATCTCCTAAAGTACAATAGCTAGATGCTTGGATAGTTAAGTTATTTCGATAACCCAAAAATAGTTTTTACCCCTCTGTAGGGAGCGTAAGCACTCAAATTTTGCCGTTAGCTCGTTCTAAAAATTGACTAAAAATGATGTGTTTACGTCAAGTAGGTAAGTGGCAAATCGGGAAACCTGAATTTTCTACAGTATTAGAGCTAAACTCAGGTACTAGAATTACTGATGAAATGTGAATGAGTATTTTGCAGTCGATAACGCCCGACTGCAACGTCTTATTTGTTTTACCCTAAACCTATTGAAAATGGCAGATCAGGATACACTGTTTATATAAGAAGCAGAGGGAGGAATGGTAGACCACATAATGTATATATATTATTAATTAGGAAGACGAGCTGAGCTGCTCTATACATGTAGAGATACAAATTCTAGAGACTTAACATTTAATTATATACCATACACATTTCGAATTTATCATATTTTTTCGATAAATCATCCAATTTTTTTTATCGACAGTAATTTGATTTCTGTTTATATGCATAATTTTTATATTGTTAGATTTAGAGACTGTGTACAACTGAAATTGCGAATACTAGAACTTGTAAATTATAGATTTTGGATAGCACGCCTTCTTTACTTTTTCAAATTTTAAAGACCAAGCCCAAGCTAGTACTGCTCGACTACTAGATCTCCAGAACCCTTCGAGGAACTGATACTTCACTAAAGTGTAATGAGTATATTGGTTTTGTCCACGTCCGTCCATCTGTCCAAATGAACGATTTTTTTTTCTGCGCTTTTGAAACTATATTCATGAAATTTGGAACACATGCTCGTAGATATCCCCGATTTATAAAGTATTAAAATTTTCCCTATCTACCCACTAGGTGCGTGGCAAATCGCAAAATGGATTTTATGAGCTAATGTTATGTTTCTATAAAGTTCGACGATGAAATTACATGTCCATGTCCACTATGGACGTGGAGAATCGGATCTGAAGAAGTAGAAAAAAAAAACTAATTGTTAGACAGCTTTCATTAAATTTTCAGATCGTGATAACATTGAAATGCGTGTATAACAATAAATAACAAGAGTAGTTATCGAATTTCGGAAACGATCTCGATATCCGCGCTGTATTTATAGACTTTCAAACCAAGTCTCCAGCTCTTATTACTTCTAGGATCAACACGTTCAAACATATATGCAGACAGATAGACGGACAAAGCTGAATCGACTCAGCTCGACCCCGTGATCAAGAATATATATTCTTTGTGGGGTTTGCCTTCTGTCTTTTAAATATATATCAACAAAACAATTATACCCTAATCTCACATTTTCACTGGATTCAGGGTATAAAAAGTAAATATTCGTTGAATATTTTTCAGTTGATCCAGAAAACGCAGAAGAAAGTGTAGGTGAAATATCTGTGCAAATAGATCTCTTTTCACATCCGGGCACAGGAGAGCACAAAGTTAACGTGAAAGGTAAGTCAAATTGGTACATTATATTATATATGTATGTACTCATTCATGAAAGTGAATGGATTTGTCCCTCTTACTCGAAATATTGAATAGTAAAGTGTTTTCCTGAACCGTCTATTGTATTCTCGCGTTGACCACCCAAGATCAAAGAGGTATGGGGAACATGACTACGTTTAAAGATCACTGAATGAATCATGAATGAATACACTTGACTATGATGGTGTTTAGTTTCGTATTGATCTTTATTATTCTGAGCCTGGGCTTATATACCCAGACTCATGTATAATTTCAACCCTTAAATCTAATGTATCTATTGCTGAGTGTGTAAGGCTCAGCATTGGGCTATTACATATTCTTATCTTATCGCTGAGTGTGTAAGGCTCCGCGTTGGCCTTTAAGCTATTCTTATCCTATCGCTGAGTTTGTAAGGCTCAGCGCTCGTCTCCTTCGTAATCTGACTCTGGGGTTGCAAGGGTTGGTCTTCATTTGTCTATTTATGCAGTCCGTACATGTGGCCCTTATCTCTTCACAGCGCGCTACCTGCTAGTCGCTGAGTGCGTCGGAGGCATGTATACGATCATCGTATATTCATATGTTCATGCCTGAACATTCTGCGGGGGGCCAAGTGTGTGAATTGTTGCCTGTGGAAATCTTAATAATATACAGGACAAACACAAATATGATGATTGTTAATATTCTTGACGAAATGATCACCAATCCAATCCTTATGTTCGTGCCTGAACATTCTGCGGGGCCCAGAGAGTGTGACATCCAGATAAACCGAGTGTGCCACCAGTACCTTGGACTTTTGCTTAGGTGGCGGCTCCCATGCCAAGTGAAGTCGAGCCTCTTTGAAGAACTTCCGCGGCTTTTGGGTGTCATCATTTGTTACATTAGTATAGCTGAGTGCATCTGTTGAGGAAGTTGTCAATCGTTTCATTGTTGCAGAAGCCAAAGCCTCCAAATGGTAGATATCCTTCGTTTGATCCTGATGCCTTAGAACAGATATTGATTCGCTTGTAGTAATTATGGTTGTTTCCTTTAAAATGTTGCTGCTACTTCCAATTGAATCCCTTTCCGATGTAATTGTACTTGCAGTTTTAGTCTCCATAGTTGGTAGCGCTGCTGTGGTCATCACTGGAGAGTTTGAGTCGGTATTGTCGCTGTTCTCTTCAGCTGCACATCCAGCCGCTGTTGCAGTCTCCGCAGATGTTTGCTCTTCCGTCGTGCTGCCAACTGTGGAAATATCATCCATTGGTCGAACTTCCAATTGGATATCTGTTGATGTATCTTCAGCGATACTCAACGTCGATGTCGAAGTTGTGGCAGAAATTCCATTCTTGTCCTCATCTTCTATGCCCTTCGAATCCAATGTCGGAGTTGGTGGAGCCCAGATCTTCTTTATTGATCTCTTGTCTTCACCCTGCTTTGTTTTTGTTGTTACTACTTGAAGTTTATTTTCTTGTTCTGTAGATTCAGTTATATATCTTCCCATGTGGGGGCTTGCCGGCGGGTTGAAATCCCACTTTTTGAACACAATTGCATCCAAAGCTGCCTGAGATGCTAGCATCTCATCAGCGGTGACCTCGTCACTGTTATCGGAGGTGCTCACGTAATTTCGGATACTGCCTTCATCATCATTCTTCAGCAGTTCCTTGTCCACTGGCAAATAACGTTTGTAGCGTCTGCATAAACAGTCCCACGCTAACTTGTAGTTACCCTCTCCCCTTGCGTAATTGCTTATCATTTGTACATCTTCTGTTTTGACATACATTTGCAGGTATAGGAGTTTCGTCTTGTCGCTCATATGCTTTCTGTTGTGGGTTATTTTGGTGAACTGCTCGAAGAACGTTGGCCACGTCTTAGGACCATTAAAGTAAGGAAGTGTTGGTTTCGGTCGCCTTGGGGTGTCTTCTTTTACGATTTGCAGATCCTCTAATTTTCTGTTAAGTCTGTCTAACAGTACGTCGAGGCTGCATTCCAGTTCTTCTATTTCATCGCTGCAAGAGGAATGTTCTCCATATCTCGCCTCTAAATCTGCTAGCGCTGATTGGACCTTTTTCCATCGGAAAGATAGCCTGTTTTTATAGAAAAAAATTTCGTCGCTGTTGTTGCTCTCCAGGATAGCAGTCCCTTCTGCCATTTCTTTCCTTAATTTTGCAGCATTTTTCTCCACAAGTTTTACCAACTCTTCCATTGGCCACGACCAACCGAATAAAAACATCTCTTGCGTTGATGTTTCCGGTATCGTTGCCCAGCTATGAAGTTGGCCTGTGTCTATGGCGTGATCGGCAACTTTGGTCCTGAATTCTGCCATTATGCCATCAAATATTTCTTGTTAAATATTGATGGTTGACGACACAGTTGTGTGTTTATTGTAGATCCATTGGCTTTTCCCGTTGGAGGTTTTTTTGTTTTGATCGCTAGGTTGATCTTGCTGTGCCTCGACTCACAGCTTGGGTTGGTAAGCCAATGCACAAATCTACTATTATTTAGCATTTCACTTTGTACTAAACAGAAACACTTTTCCTTGTGGACTGCATTGAAGTATTAAAAATACTTCATCCGGCTCGAAGGACCATGAGTGAATACACTTGACTATGATGGTGTTTAGTTTCGTATTGATCTTTATTATTCTGAGCCTGGGTTTATATACCCAGACTCATGTATAATTTCAACCCTTAAATCTAATGTATCTATTGCTGAGTGTGTAAGGCTCAGCATTGGGCTATTACATATTCTTATCTTATCGCTGAGTGTGTAAGACTCCGCGTTGGCCTATTAGCTATTCTTATCCTATCGCTGAGTTTGTAAGGCTCAGCGCTCGTCTCCTTCGTAATCTGACTCTGGGGTTGCAAGGGTTGGTCTTCATTTGTCTATTTATGCAGTCCGTACATGTGGCCCTTATCTCTTCACAGCGCGCTACCTGCTAGTCGCTGAGTGCGTCGGAGGCATGTATACGATCATCGTATATTCATATGTTCATGCCTGAACAATCATATGTTCACACCAATTAGGGGCGAGGAAATTTGTATCTAAACATATTGCGATTTTAAAAATGTTGCACCATTGATGCTAGAGGTCCAAAATTTGATATATGAATATACTTTGGCTGACCAGCCAGGACCAATATTCAATGTCGTGGAAAACAGTTCGAGAACTCAAATTTAAATATTTGTGCTACTGGTAACCGCATCTCCTCTTCTTTCCTTCCTCCGATATTTTCAAAATAAAATATATAAATTAATATGTTGTTTTTTTTTTTATTTTTTTTTTTTATTAGTTGTGGCTGCCAATGATTTGAAATGGCAAATACCGTCGGGCATGTTCAGGCCATTCGTGGAGATAAATCTTATTGGGCCCCACCTTCAGGACAAAAAGAGAAAATTTGCGACCAAATCAAAGTCGAATAACTGGTCTCCAAAATACAACGAATCATTCAGCTTGTAAGTATTTATACTCATTTACGAAAATGAATTTTGTGCAATGCCCATCTTACTGTCCGTACTGTCCGTATGAACACAGTTTATTTCGACGCTATTGAAGCTAGAGACTTGATATTTGGAACACATACTCATGTGTATCTCCAATTTATAAAGTTTTGAAATTTTCTGGATCAGCCAACTGGAGGCGTGGCAAATCGGAAAATGCATTATCCCATATACCATAAATCATATTAGTTGAAGAGCTAGAAAGCTGAAATTCGGAATGTAGATCCGCATTGACCAGCCAAGATCACGTGCTATGGCGGCTATATCTACGTTCATTGGGGGCGTGGCAAATGGAAAAAAACGCTATCTTCTAGAGTTTTTAAGCTAAACCGTTAAAATTTTGCTCGTAAGCTAATGTTATGATTCTATTAAGATTGATGAAAAAAGTATATGTCTACGCCCTTTAGGGGCGTGGCAAATCGGACCTGAAGATATAGTTATTTTTCCTTTTCTACTATATTGGTGCTAGAGACTTGAAATTTGGTATATATACTCGGGCTGACCTCTCAAGACTAAAAAGTGTTGTCCACCTATTGGGGACGTGGCAAACCGCAAAAGTTTATATCTCCTAATGCATAAGAGTTAGAAGCTACAAATTTGGAGAGTTAAGTTACTAGTAACCTCCTCTATCGATTGCCCAATAATATTGTTATGTCTCTTTATGGTCGTGGTATATCAAAAAATACCCTGTAATTTTTTCATATTTTGAGCGAAAGCATCATAGAACCAGTTACGGTCAACTTGTTCTATGAGCTGGCCAAAAATTAAGTGTCTACGCCCAGTAGGTGTGTGGCAAATCGAGAAAACCTGAATTTTCTACAGTATTAGAGCAAAACTTAGCTACTAAATTGCTGATGGGGTGTGAATGACTATTCCGCAGTCGGTAACGCCCGACTGCAACATTCTTACTTGTCTTTTTATACCCTGAACCCATTGAAAATGGGAAATCAGGATATAATGGTTTTGTTAAAATGTTTGTAACAGGCAGAAGGAAGCGTGGCAGACCAAAGAAAGTATATATATTCTTGATCAGGACGACGAGCTGAATCGATTTGGCCCTGTCCGTCTGTCCGTTAGACCGTCTACAAATAAATTCTCAAAATAGTGCCAACATTGCAGCGCAGACCAAGAGCCATCGCCTGTATAGGTGCGTGTGTGTGTGTGTGCGAATTATTATTGAAATATCAGTTGCTCGAAGGGTTCAGGGGATCTCGTAGTCAAGCAGTCTCGACTAGAGCTTTCTTACTTGTTTTTTTTTTTTTTTTTTTTTTGTAATTGCGCCCCAAATAAAGCTATATCTGATTTTCCTTAATTGAAAACAAGAAAAGCTTATCAGCATATTTTTTGGACACTTACACAGCAATATTGCCAAAAATTACGTGGATTTACAGAGTGATTTTGAAATATTCTTCCCTTTAAATAACGCTAAATAAGTCAGGTAAATGGGAAAAATAATATGTCAATAAACTTGTACTGTGTATGGTATTGGAGTATACATTTAAATTTTCCATACCTTTGATATTCTGGATAAATATCATTCCTAAATTTATAGACGGACGGAAAACAAAACTATTATATCCTGATTTCCCATTGAAAATGAGTTCAGGGTATACAAAATAATATAAAGCACATGCTCATTTTTGAACGCATATTGGCCATAATTGATATTTATGGATATTCGTCAAAACCTATAATCTTAAAAATATACAATTTGTGCTATTGGGAAGATAAAAAATTATTCGAGCATGCACACACACACGCACACACACACGCCCACACACAGGCATACACACGCACTCATAAACACACATTAGCTGCAGTGTGGTCATACTACTACGTAATTGTTTAATAACTTCTCTTTTGGATGTACTAACTTCATGAAACTTTCCCTAGTATTTGAAATACACCATTTATGAGAATGAGGGGTGAAGGGTAAATTTTAACAAAAACCTGAATTTTATAAATTCATATACATTTTAAATTGGGCAACTCTAGCTTTAAAGATGTGGCAGATATACATTTTTTACTGATTTTCGATAGTGTTTTTAATCGATAACAAAATAACGGGACAAGATATCGATTTTGAAGCAAAATTCGATACGCGCGGGGTGTACACGAAACTAGGAAAAATTTCTCTATGTCTTTTATGTCTTCTGAGATCGACGCGTTCGAGCATACGGAATGACGAACAGACGGACAGACGAAACTTTCAACTGTACACTTGTGTATTTGGAATGTACATTATGATAAAGTTCTGAAAGATTCTTTAAGATTGATTGTACGCCTAGAATTTAATTTTTTGACAAATAAATTCTTATAGTACTTGAAATACGCCTTTTAAAATGGTGACGGTGAGGGGTGAATTTAGGGGTGGGGGTAAATTATAACAAAAATCAAAATTATATAAAATACACATAAGTCTACATTTAAAATTTGGAAGCTCTAGCTCTAAAGGTGTGATATACACGGACCTAGGAAAAAAATTTCAAGTCTCTAGCTTTTATATCGTCTGAGATCGACGCGTTCATACATACGGACGGACAGGGCAAAATCGACTCAGCTCGTCCCTGATCAAAAATATATATACTTTGTGGGGTCTTCCACGCCTCTGTCTGCCTGTTACATACGTTTTAACAAATCCATTATACCCTGATTTCCCATTTTCAATGGGTTCAGGGTATAATTATAACGTGGATATTCATACATTAGCCTAAGCACAATTCTGTAGTATTTGAAATACGATTTTACAAACGTGAGGGTGATGCGTGGATATAGAGGTGGGGCGTAAATTTTTAACAAAAATCGAGATTGTATAAAATATTGTATTAATATATGTTTTAAATTTGCAGACTATAGTTTGTAGGAGATATAGGTTTATAACTGATCTTCGGTACGGGTTTATTCGAAAAAAAAATTACTAAACGAGTTGTCGATTTTTAAGGATAAACTCGATATATACGGAAATTCCGCACAATATATACGGACATTCGAAGGACAAGATATAAGATGTAAAAGCTAGAGACTTGACATTTTTTCCTAGGTCCGTGTATATCACGCGTATATCGATTTTTCTTTTATTTTTTTTATTAATTTTTAATAAATATAAGTGTTATGATTTGATATAAAAATTATTATTATCTTTAATAATAAATTTTTTAATTTGTATCATATAAATTATTTATAATAATTTTAACAAAAAATTACAATAAAAGTTTATCCTGTTTTTTAATTTGCCGTAAAAAAATATCTTTTATATTTTGTCCTCTCTTTTCTTGGGGGTTCTTTAGAATTTTTTTTAGAATTAATAACGCTTTTTTGCCGTTCTTGGTATATACACTTGATGAATATCCAGTTTTGTAATTTACAGAATTGGGATACCAAGCCCCTTTCGCCCCTGAATTGTAAAAAACGTATTGCTAAGAGCTGCAGCCCAAGGTAGTCGCTGCTAGCTGAGCAGTTAGCAGAGCGCCTGCTTAGCGTGCGTGTGGTTGCATGTGTATTTATGTGTGCATAAAAGAAATACAGAATGATTAGAATATCAGCTCTCAGATTTCAGGGTATCGTCTAGTCGAGTAGTTTCGACTAGAGCACTTGTTTAGGTATGCTTTATAATCTGTAATATCTACCCTTCTCTACTTTTTTTACTTTCCGGTACTTGAATTCTGAATGTATAGCACTATCGGTAATGAAGAGCAGCTCGATTTCTTCGAGCTTCACATTTGTGTTAAGGACTACTGTTTTGCCCGAGACGATCGTCTTGTGGGAGTTGCAGTGATACCATTGAAGGATATATCAGAAAAGGTCTTAGTTTTTTTCCCCAGAATGAAGTTTTTATATTAATACAATCATCTATTTATATAGGGATCCGTTGCGTGTTGGCTACCTTTGCAGCGTCGTATCGAAATGGATGAAACAGGTTGGACCATATTGCGTATATTATCGCAACGAAATAACGATGAAGTAGCCAAAGAATTCGTTAAGCTAAAGTCAGAGATACGTCAGGAACCGACAATGGGAACTTAATGGATCATACTGGAACTGGATAGATCATACCAGACATACGCATGCACTCACTCCTACACACCCACACACACATCTGTGTACAACATGTTATCTATATATATATATATCTGATTTATATATATATATATATATATAAATCAGATATATATATATATATATATATATATATATATATATATATATATATATATATATATCTGATTTATATATATTTGAGTTTGTCTGATTATGGTAGAACGCCCTACATAATTAAAATATATATATACATAAACATATACAGTACAACAAATACAAGAGCCTAAATATGTGTTAAATTAGATTTCAATGATATCATTTCGGAACGCGTGAGTGGTTAGCTCACATACACAAAAATATTTATATTATACACGTTTATATTTATTTATATGGGTATATGTAATTGCCATTAAGCATAATTTGAAGTTCGTATATACATATATACATACATATTTATATTTGCTAACATACATACACATTGGCAAATAAGCGAAATAAGAAAAATGGGGTCATTCTGTGCTCTGTAACCTAAATATCTAACTTACTTCCCAAAAGAACCAACGGGCACACATTCCCCAAAATTCATTCATCTAAAACATCTAAAGTGTAATTTTGTCATTTACGCACATTCCCATTTTTGTAAATAAGTGTTTGCCTATGCAAAGATGTAAATCTGATTTATATTATTATCGCATAAATTTGTTAAATACAGTTCATGTGCATATAAATTATAAATAATTATTTTTTCTATTGGAATAATAAAAGAGCATATTATTGGTATCAAAAAGTATGTTTATAAATCGTCAAAACCACATTGAAGGTCTCAACTGCGTATGTACATACATATGTATGTACATATTAACAAGTATCAAAACTACTCTCAACCAAACAAACGGTTAAAATTTCGATTTCGTTATGTTAAACAAGTAAGAAAGCTCTAGTCGAGACTGCTCGACAACGAGATCCCCTGAACCCTTCGAGCAACTAATATTTTAATAAGCACACACACACACGCAGACAAACAAACACAAGAACATACACACACGCGCACATATACAGGCGTTTGCGCTTGGGTTGCGTTGCAGTCTTTGCAGTATTATGAGAATTATTTGTTGAATAATTTCTCTAGTATTTGAAATACGCCTTTTACAAATATGAGGGTGAGGGGGTGGGTACAGGGATGAGGGGCAATTTTTAACAAAAACCGAAATTGTATAAAATGCATCTTAATATATACATATTAAATTTGGAGACTAACTTCAAAGATGTGAGAGATTAATTTTAAAATTAATCTTCAATAATGTTTTTTATCGATAAAAAAAATATCGGAATGAGTTATCGTTTTTTAGTGATAAACTCGATATGCGTGCTGTATATACGGACATTTAAAAAAAAAAGTTGAAGTCTCTAGCTCTTATATCTTCTGAGATTGACACGTTCATACATACGGACAGACGGACGGACGGACAGACAGACAGACGGACAGGGCCAAATCGACTCATCTCGTCGCCCTGATCAAGAATATATATACTTTGTGGGGTCTGCCACGCCTCCTTCTGCCTGTTACATACATTTTAACAAAACCATTATACCCTGGTTTCCCATTTTCAATGGGTTCAGGGTATAAAAATATAAATGAATTAAAAATCTCATTAAGTTATACAGTGTAAAATATTTATATGTATATACTAAAATATTTACACTAAAGTTTAATTCCTTGTCCTGAATACTCGCTAAAATACCACGGTGGTAACTATAAACTATAAACAATTACT
The DNA here is from genome assembly GCF_054131105.1 of Drosophila navojoa. NCBI lineage: Eukaryota > Metazoa > Arthropoda > Insecta > Diptera > Drosophilidae > Drosophila > Drosophila navojoa. Next base: position 370,803 of record NC_142894.1, on the reverse strand, counting down.
TTTATTAGATCGATAATTGACGATAGGTGAAAAACGTTTTGAGTTTACATTGGTGTGCGCTCAAGGCGTCATAGCTTACGGCCTTCAATAAAATGGGCGAGAATAAATGAAACCTTAAATTGTCACTCTGGGACGGTCAACAACATTTTGTCAAAATGACGATTTTTGTATTGGAGCAGCAGAAAACCGGGACGATTCCGTGTGTGTCCAACATACATATGTTACCTTCTCCCTCATATTATATGCCGTGGAAAATCCGAAAATATTTATTTATGGTTTTGAAGCGTATTAACTGAGTATTAGCACTAACCAGACTGTCTGGTTAGTGGTATTAGCGATCGATGCATTCAAATGAAGGCGTCATAGATATGTAATAAAATTTGATTGTCAAGGGATTCTAAATTACTTATAAAAATAATTTCTGTATTATTTATTTATATTTAAATATTTTATGTATTTATTGCACATTATATAGTTGAGCTTAACCAAATACAAATTTATATGCATGAATTCATGTATCTTGTCAATGGTTCGTCTTTGAATTTAACCAACAAAGAATTAGTTAGTAGCTAGAATATATCCATTTATTATTTCAAGTACCATATCACTAAAAACGTTTAAGATGTTATCATTATTTAGTATCGGTATCTACTTAGTTTAACAAAATAATAAATACGTTATAGATTTACTTCGTATCACTAAAAAACGATAACTCATTCCGATATTTTTTTATCGATAAAAAACCTTATCGAAGATCACTTAAATAATTATATCTCCTACATCTTTCAAGCTAGAGTCTCCAAATTTAAAATATTAAGATGAATTTTATACAATTTCGGTTTTTGTTAAAATTTACCCCCCACCCCTAAATCCACCCCCTCACCCTAATCTTTGTAAAAGTCGTATATCAAATACTAGAGACCTGTGCTTCGGTATACACATACATTTAAACATCATGATTACGTTCTGAAAGTTTCATTACGATCGTACGTCTAGAAATTAAATAATTCAACAAATAAGTTCTCATAATATTGCCAACACTGCAGCGCAACCCAAGCGCAAAAGGTTATAAATTTATATCTCCTACATTTTTAGAGCTATAGTCTCCAAATTTTAAAAATATATTCCCATGCATTTTATACAATTTCGGTTTTTGTTATATTTTGGATACCAGCTCCAAATTCACCAGAATCCTCAGTGAAGGTCAGATGCTAGTATAGCTAATTGCCAAATATTCAATAGAATATGTAGATCATATGCTGAAAGTTTCATTAAATTCGGCTTAGTCAATCGACGTTAAAAAATAACAAAATGTTTGGCCAATTAACAAACGCACGTGCTGCAGCAACAGCAGTTTTCCAATACGTGTGCACACATACATTCAAACATCTTCTAGCATTCTTAGAATCACATCAGCAGTTAGTTTCGTTTAGTTCTGCTAGATGGCGTTGCATCAGTGAATCTATTTCAGTTTTGATATTGCAAATAAGAACAGAGGAGTGGCGTCATGGTAGAGGGCGCCGCGCTCGATTGCGAGGTCTCTGGTTTAAATCCTGCTGGGCGTATTGTAGTTTTCTTTTAATTGCTTCAAAATTGTTATATATTTGATTAAATTTCACTTATATTTTTTCAAAAATCGAAATTGAAATTTTAACCATACTATACATATGTACGTTTTTATTAGTTTGGTTGTTCTTGCACATTCTTAAAGTCACATCAGCAGTTAGTTTGACTTAGATTTGGTAGATGCCGCTGTAGCAGTGAATCTATTTCAGTTTTGACATTGAAAATCAGAACAGAAGGGTGGCGTTAAGGTAGAAAGCGCGGCGCTTGATCACGAGGTCTCGGGCTCAAACCCAGAGCGTGACGTAATTATTTTTTTTAATTGTTTCAAAATTTTTATATATTTAATTAAATGAGTTTTCTATTTCATTTATATTTTTAAATACATCGAAATTGATATTTGAACCATACTAAATTTGCTTTTCTATTAGTTTGGTTCAGGGTAGTATCTAGTCGAGCGCTCTCGACTAGAGTTTTCTTACTTGTTTTGCACTGGTTTTATGCACATATAGATACACCTGCACCCACACGCACACATAAGCCCGCGTTCTGCTAACTGCGCAGTTAGCAGTGACTGTGAATGGGCTGCGCTGTAGTGTAGGCAATATTATGAGAATTTATTTGTTGAATAATTTATTTTGTAGACATACAATCTTAATGATTTTATGGTGAAAATATGTGTACATTCCAAAGCACAAGGTTCTAATACTTAAAACAAGTTTTTTACAAATTTGTGGCGAAATGAGGCGTGGTATACAAAATCTGTAATATGTATATTCACAGTGAAAGGCATGTACATATGTAAGAGACAGAAGCAAACATCGCCGAGATCTCAGAAGATATAAGAGCTGGAAAGCTAAAATTTTGCAAGCATACTCGTGTATACCTTACGCAGTACGAGTTTATCATATTTTTTCGATTTCATCTGATTTCTTTTTTATCGATAAAATTTCATACATTGATATTGATTTTTCAGCCTTCAGATTTACTGTATATGTATATCATTGATGAATACGAAGATTTTGTAATTTACAGATTTGGGATACGACGCCCCCTTTTTAAAGAAGAGGCTTGTGTTTTTAAATGTATTCACATTTAAAAATTATGGTCACGTTCTAAATCTTGCTACAAGAGAAATTATCCAACAAATAAGCTTTCATAATTTCGCTTACACTGCATGCCAAGCACAGCTGCTTAATGTTCAGTTAATAGAGCGTGTGCCTATACCATCCATAAAAGAAGTGCAGAATGATTAGAATACCAGCTTGGACGATTCAGGGTATCTTCTAGTCGAGCAGTTTCGACTAGAGTTTTCAAACTGTTACACATTTAAAATGGGATATCAGAGTATAATGGTTTTCTTGAATATACGTGTTATGTATGTAACAGGCAAAAGGATGCGAGGCGGACTCCGTCAAGTATGATCAGGAAAGTATGATAGACTCGTACTGCGGATGGTATACATGAGTATTCATATAAAATTGTATGAGATCGGACAGGGCTATATCGACTCAGCTCGTCTGTGTCATACTTTCATACTTTTATATATATGAAAATATTTTTTTTCGTGTGCTTAAAAGAAAACTCGAGCGCTATAAAAGAGGGTCCAAAGAAAAAAGCAATAGATGACGACTTCGATAAAGTATATACTCCTACACCCTAAATAATACTACTGGGAGAATTATTTGTATTACAATAAGCAAAATTTTAAACCGAGGAAAGCGCTTTAGAGACTTCCTTTTAACATATGAGCTGGCAATTTGTTAGATAGGCATTCATGCATCATGAGCTAGACTTATGACACTGTATTATTTTTTATATTTTGATAGAATTCGGAACTATCTATTTGTATACATACATACAGTGTAAGCCGAAAAAGTATAAAAACTAATCACAACCGTATTTTATATAGATCTGTATTTATAATAAGATTCATTGAATTAATAATAATCATAATTAAAGAATACTTACATTTTATTTAGATAGATATTTACGTATTTTTACCGTTCGCACTTGCTTTAATTTATTTACATGATTTGTAAGATTCATAAGACAGATATTTATACATATGTGACTGTGTGCATAAGTATACATTGTATACATATGTACATATGTATGTATGTAATATAAGTGTTTGCTTAAAAACAATGCAGTGTCATAAGTTTCCTATACCCAAAACCCAATTTATAGATCTAAGCGATGTTGATTTTCAGCTCTTACGCATTTAAAGTTTAAAGGAATACGATGAAATGTATATAAACTAACATTCATACATCAATTTAATTTTATGTGTGTGTGTATACAAACTGCTTCGTTATATATACATACATACATTACAATTACATGTATTTTATTTTTCCTTGATTCGTGCACATAATAAATATATATAAGAATATAAATACATACATATGTTAATATGGAGACGGGTACGGAACATCCTAGTCAGCCAAATATCTACCTAATTACTGAGTATGTATATGAATATTTTGCTATGGCATTGGTGCATAAATGGCACAAAAATTGGAGTGAACTATTCTCGTCGACTACAAAACACTCAATCAATATATATATAATATATATATATATATATATACGTCTGTGTGTATGTGTGTAATGGCACTTGAACTAAAACTTAATGGCCTATACAATGATTCAAGTTTATTTTTATGTATTTACAAGAAAAAAGTACAATCTATTAGAATCCGCGTATGTCTCTATATATATGTATGTATGTATGTATACGTATATGAACGTCATACGTTTTGTTTCTTAGTCGTCATCACGCAATGATGAGATTTCCATGTCCTCGGAAGAGAATCCCGATGGCGATAAGCTTTCTGGTGGATAATAATAATTGCTACTGCTGCTCGCTATGGGTCCAGAATCCAATAGCTGAGTTGGCGGCGGTGGCGTTTCACAATCGTCGACAATTGCTTGACTCATCTCCTGCAGGTGGTAGGCGGCAGCAGCTACTGCTGCTGCTGCTTGCACGGCGGAGCCGCCATCCTGGCTATGACCATTAGAGCTGGAACCTATTGGACCACCTGGTCCGCCACCTCTACACCAAAGTTGTCGCATTTCCGCACGTCGGTTGCGCATCAGAACTTTATATTCAGATATGCGCATCTTTTTGCCATCGACAATGCAAGTGCGTTTAGGACGTGGACGATAGCGATAGTCGGGATGTTGTTCCATGTGCAGCTTGGATAGACGTGATTGCTCCTCGTAGTAGGGCTGCTTGTCAGCGTTCGACATCGCTTTCCAGCGAGCGCCCAAAATTTTTGAAATATTCGAATTGTGCATGTCTGGACAAGCTTTCAATATTTTACGCCTCTCATCCTTGGCCCAGACCATAAACGCATTCATTGGCCTCTTAATATGTGGCTTACTATGTCCATGATTATGTCGCTGCGACTGTCCACTCAATTGCCCATGGCTATGGGAATGAGCTTGGTACTCCGGGTCCAATGCAGCCGATCGTTCTGAGCTGGTGCCACAGCTATTTAAGGAATCCCGACTTGTCCGGGCGACTCGAGCACTCGGCCCTTCAACCCTGCCCGTCTCGATGCCTATCGATAAATTTGTGTTTGGCTCGGAGACACTGCCAGTGTTTGCACTCCAGATGCGGCCCTGAAATCACGTGTACGACAGTAGAAGAAGTATTATTTTCAATATAGTCATGGGAATTCGGCTAGAGTTCGGAATAAATAATGGAAAACTCTTCGTAATACGAAAATTGACGCGGGGCAGAGTCTTCAATCCTTTAAAGTATATATATATACTTTTTATTAGGATCGACAATAATTATTATTTAGTCTAGCTGAACTCGAAATTTGTAATGAATTTGTAATTTGTAATATATGTATATTTTAAATATATATATATATTTTATATATATATATATATATATATATATATATATATATATATATATATATATATATATATATAGAATAGAAGAATAGGAAATCTGCGAGAGTCTTACTTACGCGGCTTTGTAAGTAGCTGGTGTCGACATCAGCGTATAGGGCAGCAGATGCGGAATGATGAGGAGTAGCTGGATTCGCTTGGCCTACCTGCTGCCAGTTTAAAGGTGGACTGGGCACAATAGGTGTTAGGAGCTCGCGTTCCCTCGAGTCTGGTGAGCCCTTTGGCTTCGACAGGTTAAGTGGTGCATCGATTTCAGAGCCTAGCTCTTCCGACTCCTTGCTTCGACGTTCCACGGGCGATGGCGGATAATTTATTGACATTGAACCATCCAACGGGCTGTGCGTTATGAGATTTGGGGAATCCGGCGGTGTATTATTGCTGTACGCGTGCGCAGCTTTACGATCTCGCATTGGTGATCCTGACCTAGATGCAGATGCTTTAGTGTCAACAGCACATTCCGCACCAGCCACCTCTAACGTCCCAATAGTGTTAGGATCTGATTTATTCACAATTGAATATTTTGCGCTGCTACTGTATTTACTACAATTATTACTATTATTATTATTGCAGCTATTATTATTATTATTATTATTATTAATATTATTATTATTATTATTATTATTATTATTATTATTATTATTATTATTATTGTTATTATTATTATTATTATTATTATTATTATTATTATTATTATTATTATTATTATTATTATTATTATTGTTAGTGGTAGCCACAGCGGCGACAGCCAGTGCCGCTTGAATATGAGCGGCTGCGACTGCTGCTGTTGGCCATATTGATTGCATTGTCAGTTTGTGGGCACTTGCATGAGTGCGGCTGTGCGAATGCGAGTGACTGGGACTGAGGCTGTAATGCGATTGGATTGACGCCACTTGATCAGGCATTATGGGCACAGGTGGACGCAGGAATGGCAAAAATGGCATTAAATTGCTGGGAAGTGAAGCCACTGTATGAAAGTGATGCTGATGATGCTGCTGTTGATGCTGCACAGTGAATCCTCCTGCGCCGTATTTGGCACTCAGCTGCTGATGTAACTCCTGCAGGCAGCTCTCCTGTTGCATCCGTTGCACGTTCTGCAACTGCTGTTGCTGCTGCTGTTGTTGTATATTCGATTCAATGTCAGTCATGTCTTCGAACTGTGCCTGCAACAATAATCACACAAAAAGTAGGTACCTTTCTGTCTATGAAAGCATACTTATACACATACATATTCCTATACTGTAGATACGTGTAAGCTACATAAACTTTGCGTCATCATATTGTATCTCATATTTTGATAAAAAAAAATTTCTTTAATAGTTACCCGGAAGGCCGAAGGATAAGTATCAGACATCAGAAAGCATATTAATTCTTGGTCAGACATAAGTCACAGGTCATATCATTTTATTGTATTGATAAAAATCGTTCACAAAATCGAACACTCTCGCCTAGAGAAGTCTTATTTGACACAATTTTGTCGCGCTGGATGAAGAGATTGTGATAGAGAGAGAGCGAGAGAGAGAGAGCGAGAGATAGAGAGAGCGAGAGAGAGAGACAGCGAGAAAGAGAGAGAGAGAGAGAGAGGGCGGGGAGAGAGAGGATTAAATACGAACTAAGTTTCTCAACAGTATCCCAATTTAATATTACAAACTAATTGGCCCTGAAGCCATTCGAAATGGGAAATAAAGTTTATGTATTATTGATCAGAGTGAAGCTTGAAATTTGCATACTCATTCACGAAAGTGAAATGAGAATATTAGTTTTGTGCAATGTCCGTCTGTCCGTATGAACGCAGTTTATTTTGGCGCTAGTGAAGCTAGAGATTTGAAATTTGGAACACATACTTGTGTATGTATGAAATTCTCCTGATCCGCACACTGGAGGCGTGGCAAATAAAAAAATGCATTTTCCGATACACCAAAAATCATATTGGCTGTAGAGCTAGAAAGCAGAATTTTGGAATATAGATCCGCGTCGACCCAAGATCACGAACTATGGCGTATATGTCTACGCCCATTTTGCACATAAATTTTGCACGCTGAAATTTTGCACGTAAGCTAATGTTATGATTCTATAAAGATATATGAAAATATTAGGTCTTCGCCCTTTGAGGGCGTGGCATAGCGGACCTGAAGATATAGTGATTTTTCAAATTCAGCTACACAATTGATCTAGAGAACTCGAATGTGGTATATATATTCGGGCTGACCTCCCAAGACGAAAGCTTTGGCGGATATTTGTCCGCCCATAGGCGGAGTGGCAAACTACAAAAGTTTATATCTCCTAAAGAATAATAACTAGGAGCTTCAAATTTAGATAGTTAAGTTACTAGTAACCTCCTCTATCGTTTTCCTAAAAATATTGTTACGCCTCTTTAGGTGCGTGGGATATAAAAAAATACACTGTAATTTTCTCATTTTTGTGCGGAAGCATCCAAATTTTGCAATATACATATATAGAGATATATAATAAGATGCATTTTATAGAATTCCGATTTTCGTTCAAATTTACCCCCCACCTTTACGTCCACCCCCTCACCCTCATCTTTGTAAAAGGCGTAACTGTGCTTACATTTAAGCATCATGTTTACGTTCTGAAAGTTTCATTATGATTGTACGTCTAGAGCTATCAGCTAAAAAATTATATCTCACATCCTTAAAGCTAGAGTGTCCAAATTTTAAATATATATTAAAGCGCATTTTATACAATTTCGGTTTTTGTTAAAATGTAAAAGTCGTATATTGAGCGCAGCCCAAGCGTAATCGCCTGTATATGTGTGTGTGTGGGCTTGTGTGTGTGTGCGAATTATTATTGAAATATCTTTTAAGATTCTAACGGGAACTAACGGTAGCGAGGGGGTCTTAAAAGCACTTTCTATATGATTGAATGTCTACAGATAAAATCCATATTTTGTGTTAAATCACTTGTCACTAACTTGAAAAACAATTATTTGTAGTAAAGCTAATGACTCGTCATAAGCTACATTCGAACGTATAGAATACCGACATAATAATGACCCGCAGATCCTATGTCGACTGAGAAACAGGTACACACGTATCTGGGAAGAATGTATATGTAGCTGAACGTGTTTGTGTGCGTTTTTGCGTACTTGGAAGTAAATGTAATCGTCAATTGTGTCCCGACTTGGTCTTCGTGTGACGGGAAGCACCTCGCGTGAGCTCCTCACGTGATTGGCTGAAACGGTGAAGTTGGTTCAGTTCCAGTTGCTGATGCTTTTGTCTTTCCACACTGACGCGAGCGACAGTGAGACGAGCCGCGCCTCCGTTTAAAACCGAACCTTGCGTGCGCAAGCCAACACTTAAATCAAAGACGGAGCCAAAACAATTTACGTCGTGCCCTTAACTTGTGCTGCGGTAATGCTCTCTATGTTACCTTCTGCTTTCCACAGCGTCCGAGCTCCGTAAGCTTTCGGCAAACACACTCGCACTCGCACTCGCTGTGGCATTCGTATTCGCATTCGTGTTAAAGTTTACTATTACCATCGACACATCGCAGAGAACTGATACCGACAACACACAAATTTTGTTGCTCTGATAAAGCATTTGAATTTTCTTGGTATCTGCTTTCTGCGCATGCCCTGCTTGTGGGAGTCAACGAAAGAGAGGAGACAGAGAAACAGAAAGAGAAATAGATAGGAAAAGAGACTCTCTTTCATACACAGCCTTTAAGTGTATACAGACTACTAGCTTGTTGAATTTTAGTTTACAGATTCTAAATAAGTACAAGAGTCCGAGGTCCGTTTGTATGTTGGTTTAATGTATTCATAGTCTTATGGAGAAAGGAAGAGAGTGCGAGAGAGATAGTTAGAGAGAGACAGACATATATACATATATGTATATATATAGAAGCTAAGAAGGTGCGCATGGGCGTGCATTTAATGTTTGGTACGCGATTTCATTGCGCATACATACATTGTTGCACGAATTACAACCATTCGTTCGTTTTTTTGACATTCTGGGTATATGGTTGGTGGTGCATATATACATATACATATATATATATATATATATATATAGCAGTATACATGACTATAACTGTTCTACATATAGATATAGAAATAAATGTTCATTCACATATTATATACATACATACATACGTATGTTGGTATATGCTTTGTATGCGCGACGTTTTGTACACAATCTTCTGGAGAATAGAACAAAAAACAAAAACGACAACATGAAGGAAAACATTTACGTTGTTCCGTCCCACCCAGCTCAAAAATCAATAGAATGCGACTGCGAGTCAGCGCGAATGCGAGAACATCAACGGTACAAAGGGCATTGTTTCATACAATACGAAGCTGAAACTGAACCTGGAAGCTCCTCCCATTATCGTGGAGAGGCCGAGGTAACCCTAGATACGCCAATAGCGGTGGGTAATGCCTTGCTCGTCTCAGCCAATTGTCTCGTCAATTATTTTTCACTGTGTCCACATTGCATTTCGGTTGGCTGAGAGCGAGCGAGGGAGAGCCATACAAAACTCTCTTAAACATCTATGTACATACATATATGCATATATATATATATATATACCAATTTATATGGATGTGTGCGTACGTACAAATAATACAAATGGGTACTTGCAGGTTTGTATTAGGTTTACAAATGATTCTTTCCGACACATACGCACACAGGCACACCCACATAAAGTACATTCCTCATATCATAGACAATACAAATACTCAAAAACGAATCATGCTGAATTTTTCTTGTTATGCTGTTAGCGGCTTACACTATATTCCGTAGATCGTATGCGGTCAGATCGATTAGTATTTTATATTAATTTCCTACATTTCCTACATAGGCCCACTGCAATGCACCAATATCTAGCAATGTATGTATGAATGCGGCGATCTCAAGTAAATCTATGACCTCGCACATATTCAGAAACGTATGCAATGGCATTCAATACATTTTTAGAACAAGTGCCGGAAACTATAATATATAATTTCCTCTACCAGCCCATAACTAACAAGTAAGAAAACTCTAGTCGGGATGCCGGATACCCTGAACTTCACCTGATCTGAGGTTTGTCACAAAAAAAATGCGATTGAAAACGGTAACAATCATCGAAATTCTAAACAGCGCGGCCTGTTTGGTCTCATCAGGAATATATACTTGATAGGGTTTGACTTCCAAATCTTTAATTGGTTTAGGGTACACAAAAAAGAAAATTCTGGTCGGGGTTGCTTGACAAGGGGGTCTCTCTAGACCCCCCAATCTAAGCCAAATGAACCCGTTTTTGTGTTTATAAAACCAGAAAAAAAAAACTGACAGGCTGACAGTTACATACATTTTAATAAAACCATTATACACTGGTTTTCTATTTTTACTTACATACCTTTTAATAAAACCATTATACATTGCTTTCACATTTCTAGTGGACTTGGGCTATAATAAGTAACACTACTTTATTTAAGACTGATCGACTAGGGTAATGTTAAAATTTATGGAGCATATATTTTTGACCGGGTAAACTTAGCTAAGTTGCTGTCTATTTACGTCTTAACGCGATTTCCAGTTTTTTGTTAGAATGTCTCATAAATTTTAATATACATACGTGTTTTCAAGAATTTTCATTATACTCATTCACGAAGTGAATTAGTATATTGGTTTCGTGCAATGTCCGTCTTGCTGTCCGTCCGTCTGTCCGTCCGCCCGTCTGTCCGTCTGTCCGTATGAACGCAGTTCATTTCGCCGCTATTGAAGCTAGAGACTTGAAATTTGGAACACATACTCGTGTATAACTCCGATTTATCGAAAAATACCCTGTAATTTTCACATTTTTTTAGCGTAAGCATTCAAATTTACGTTACCGTTAGCTCTCTCTAAGAACTGGCCAAAAATTAGGTGTCTACGGCCACTAGGAGCGTGGCAATCGGCATTTGTAGTATCAAATTGCGACATGTACATATATGCTTGAGCTATCTATGTATGTACATGTATGTACAAATAGGGTTAATAGGCATTGATAACACGGAAGGAAACATTTTTATAAAATTTAAAAATAAAATTTAAATATTTAAAAAATATAAAAGAAGCTAAACTAACAAAATTTGCAATTTATAAAAGAGTTTTCACCTACTGACAACAATTGTAATTAAAATGAAATCCAAAAATAAGATTCTTGTTATGAGAGTAGCGAATGGTAAATTCAAGAACAAAGCAAAAACAAATCAGTCTCATTTCAACTCTAGAGTATGCATTTATGTGTACATACATACACACATACAAATGAGCGCGTGCATAAGAAAGGCTGGAATGATTGATGCTACATATGCGTGCAGACTTATGTACATACATATACATGCATATATGCGTACATACATATATGTGGGCTATTTAAGAAGAAACAAATTTAAACTTACAAAATTGTTCAATTAGAAAAAAGAATTAAATAAATATCTATTTTATAAAAAACGAAATATGTATGAAAAAAAACACACAACATTGAAAGGGACTTGAACCTCCGCCGCTGTAACAAAACTTGCGACAATCTATTAGCTAAAATACAATAAGCCAATAACAGAGCGTCATTTGACAAAACTACAATAACATCTAGAAAATCCAGAAATCAATCGCAATTCTTAGAAAGCTAAAAAGCGCACTTTTGTAATGTAAGCAAACGCTTAAGAATCTGCAATGGGTGTGACCGAAAGCTATCAACGAAAATTACCATACATTTGTACTCAAAAAGTGCACGATCAATATAATAATTATCGATTACTCGATAAAAATTACCAAAAGCTACAATAAAATCAAAAATCATAATTGTTTTGTACTAAATTTTTTTAAAGCCAAATTCAATTTGAAATAAGAATAAATGCCCCTTTGTAAACATAGCATCATGTATACGGACTGTTAATGAGTATTTCGCAGCGGTAGCGCCCGACTGCAACGTTCTTACTTGTTTTTAATATACATATTTTGGATGCCGGCTCCAAGCTCACCACTTCTTTCCAAATTTGCAAGATGCGTATTTCAAGTACTAGAGACTTGTGCTATGGAAATTTTAATGTTATTAACAATGTCTAAAGTTTTATGAAGATAGTCTAACCACAAAACAAGTAAGAGTGCTCTAGTTGACTAGGGGATACCCTGAGTCCTGCAAGCTGATTACTAATCATTCAATTGCATCGAAACGCATGCAGACACCCACGCTCTGCTAACCGCGCAGTAAATAGCGACTGCGCTTGGGCTGCGCTGCATTGTGAGCAATATTTAATGTTAATAAACCCTGAACCCATTGAAAATGGGAAATCAGGGTATAATGGTTTTCTTGAAATGTATGTAACAGGCAGAAGGAGGCGTGGCAGACCCCACAAAGTATATATATTCTTGATTAGGGTGACGAGCTGAGTCGATTTAGCCCTGTCCGTCTGTCTGTCCGTCCGTCCGTCCTTCCCTCCGTCCGTCCGTCCGTCTGTCAGTATGTTTGAACGCGTCGATTTCAGAAGATATAAGAGCTAGAGACTTGATTTTTTTAAATGACCGTATATTCAGCGCGGATGTCGAGTTTATCTTTAAAAATCGATAACTATTCCCGATATTTTGTTATCGATTAAAAACATTATCAATCAAGGCAGACGCCACTGTAGCTAAGTCTGAATGATTTTTAATTTTTTCAAATTTGTCAATTACTCAATAGAGTAATAGAGTAGTACTCAATTTGGTTTAGTCAATCGACGTTAAAAAATAACAAAATGTTTGGCCAATTAACAAACGCACGTGCTGCATCAACAGCAGTTTTACGTGTGCACACATACATTCAAACATCTAGCACATTCTTAGAATCACATCAGCAGTTAGTTTCGTTTAGTTCTGCTAGATGGCGTTGCATCAGTGAATCTATTTCAGTTTTGACATTGCAAATCCGAGTAGAGGGCTGGCGTCATGGTAGAGGGAGCGGCGCTCGATCGCGAGGTTTAAGCTTCAAACCCAGGGCGTGTTGAAGTTTTCTTTTAATTGGTTCAAAATTTTTATATTTGATTAAATTTCTCTTATATTTTTTCAAAAATTGAAATTTTATCTACTATTTTAACATTTTATCATACTATATGTACATTTTTATTAGTTTGGTTGTTCTTGCACATTCTTAAAGTCACATCAGCAGTAAGTTTGGTTTAGATTTGCTAGATGGCGCTGCAGCAGTGAATCTATTTCAGTTTTGACATTGCAAATTCGAAGAGAGGGGTGGTCTCGGGTTCAAACCCAGAGCGTGTCGTAGTTCCTTTTTTTTAATTATTTAAAAATTTTTATATATTTAATTAAATGAGTTTTCTATTTCATTTATATTTTTAAATACATCGAAATTGAAATTTGAACTATACTTAATGTGCTTTTCTATTAGTTTGGTTCAGGGTAGTATCTAGTCGAGCGCTCTCGACTAGAGTATTCTTACTTGTTTCTATTATAGTATTCATATTCTCGATAAAAAAGAAATCGGATGAGTTATCGAAAAATATGATAAACTCGTACTTCGTATGGTATAAAACGAGAATGCATGCCGAATTTCAAGTTTCTAGCTCTTATATAATCTGCGATCTCGACGCTCATAGGAACGGACGCCAGACGGTCAGGCGCACAAGACTATATCGACTCACACTGATTAGGAATATATGTATATACTTTATGAAGTCTGCGATGCTTCTTTCTGCCAGTTACATACATTTTCACAAAAACCTTGATTTCTCCTTTTTAATGGGTTCAGGGTGTAAAATTCGTAAATGCTGATTTCCCATTCTCAATGGGTTCAGGGTATAATAATAAGCTATAAGGAAAAACACACATTTTTCTCTAAAGACTTAATTTGCATTAGTCCATAAAACAAAAGAATAAATAAATAAATACCATTTAATTAGGGACGTGTGGCTGAAAGAGATAAGTTTAAGGGCGGAAATTTGTGTTCTATTTTGTAGCCGCTCTCCCCTATTCCAACCAAATAATGATTGGCCCTTGTTTAGTATATTGATTATACGCGCAGTGTTTGTCTTAGCAAACGAATCACAAATTACAGAGAGATGAGTTTGATGTGATTTTATTTCGTTTTCATTTTCGTTTTATTTGCTTAACTTGTTAATTTCGGTTATGGTCTCAAAAGCAGCGCCAAAAACAAAAACAACTATGTACGAAAATTACGACGATATGGTTGGGATTGTGTTTTTCGTGTAAGTAGGCTGGGTGGGTGGTAAAAAAGATCAAAGGACAATTTTGTGATTGTTTTATTCCGTTATTTTATTTTGTTAGCTGTTGTTTGTTGTTTGCTCGTATTTGGGTGCGTGTGTAGTCTTTGCTTTGAAATATCTGCCATCACTGTCTCTTTTATAACCAGGACCCGCAGACGAGTATTACGATAAATGTATATATACACAAATACATACATATATACAATATTTGTATATACATATATATATTTACATTTATTTATATATATAAATACATACATATATACAATATTTGTATATATATATATTTATATATTATTTTCGTTTGTTGAGTATTTGTATCCATTAATCGTATACTTTACTTGTATATTCCGCAATTTTGCTCGGGGATCTATGATCCAGATTTCACAATTTCAAAAACATCCAAAATCCTAATTGATTAAGTAACAATGATAACGATCCCATTAGTATTCCCAATACATTTTGTTGTGGCATGGCAGACGCTGTCTTTCCTCTATGGTCCTGGTTAGGCTGGGCGTAGAGCGTCTCCTTATTTCATTATCTTGATACACAATTCAAAAAAAATGAGCAAATTGACTTTTCTTAAGTATTGTATATCCTGTACCCATTTAAAATGATAAATCAAGCTATGACGGAATTCAAAATAAAATGGAATAAGAGTACATCAACTGAGACAAGCAAGACTGCTCGACTAGGGGATACCCTGAACCCTCCAAGCTGATACTCTAATCATTTTGCACTTCTTTTATTCCCACATACAAACACATGTATGGACAATATTATGAGAATTTATTAATTGTATTATTTCTTTTGTAGACGGACTATGGAACTTTTAGAGGCTGATCATATAGTTAAATGTGTGTACATTCCAAAGCAGAAGTCTCTAGTACTTCAAATACGTCTTACAAATTTGGGGCGAATGGGTCGTGGTACCCAAAATCGTTGTATTTATCAAGTGGTATATACACAGTAAATCTGAAGTCAAATGTGAAGTCTGTAACTCTTATAGCTTCGGAGATCTAGGCGTTCATACGGATGGACGGACAGGGCTAATGAAACTTTCAGAACGTAATCATATTGTTTGAATGTGTGTATATTCCGAAGCACAAGTCTCTAGTACTTGAAATACGCCTTTTACAAATATAAGGGTGAGGGGATCAGGGATGGGGGTAAATTTTAACAAAAATCGAAATTGTATAAAATGCATTTTAATATACATTTAAAATTTGAAGACTCTACCTTTTAAGATGTGGGAGATATAAGTTTATACCTGATTTTCGATAAGGGCTATCGATTTTTAGTGATAAACTCGATATGCGCGCTATATATCCGGACATTTAAAAAAAAAATTTAAGTGTCTAGCTCTTAGCTCTAGCTCTAGAATAATTACATATATACTTTGTGGGGTCTGCCACGCCTCCTTCTGCCCATTACATACATTTTCACAAAATCATTATACTGTGATTTCCCATTTTCAATGGGTTCAGGGTATAAAAAAACGATAATTAAAGAAAATGTGAATGAGTGCGTGATAGGCGAAAAACGTCGTGAGTGAGTTTACATTGCAGTGCGCTCATAGCTAACAGCCTTTAATAAAAGGCCAAGGTATAAAGGCGTTGTATTTCTGCATGCATTTTCTACTGCGTATATGATCGGCTTGGAAAAAACAGTGCGATGCGAGCGCTCAGACATACGTACATGATTACATTTTCATGTGCGTTGATATTTTGCTACATGTATAATAATTTTTGTATCTGTGTGTTGTATGCAAACTTAGGTTAATTCGACACACCATACATACATACTAGTACACTCTAGTACATACATATACACATATGTTTTGCCAAAACAAATGACATGACGCGCTTTTACTAGTCGCGATTGGGATTATTATATTTTTTTATACACTAAACCCATTTTTAATAGCAAATCAGAGTATAATGGTTTTATAGAAATGTATTTAACAGGCGGAATGAGATGTTGAAGGCCCCACAAGGTATATATATTCTTGATCAGGGCGACGAGTTGAGTCGATTTTGAACTGTCCGTCCGTTTGTCTTATTTTTTTCGTTAAATCATCCAAGATCTGCTGCCGACGAAATAAACGCTTGCTTCAAAGCATCAAAGCTGTGGCGATATGTAACCAAACTTCAACTGTCTGTAAATATGAGAGTTGCATTGTTGAACGATCTATCTGCTGATGATTTCTCGAAGCAATTGCTGAATATCGGTAATGGCCGTATTCCTGTTGACGAATCGAGTGGCTTGATTTCATTTCCTCAAAATTTTTGCAATTTCGTGTCATTAAAAGATGAGCTTATCAACAAAGTATTTCCACAAAAATACTAAATGGTGAGCGATCATTTTTGGCGGCTAAAAATAAAGATGTGTAAGACCTTAATCTTATAATTCAAAATAAAATCGTTGGTACTCTGTATTCATTTAAATCTATCGACTGTGTAACAAACGAAGAAGAAGCCACTAATTATCCAACTGAATTTTTGAACTTCTTGGATGTGCCTGGCTTACCACCGCACAATTTACATCTGAATGTTGGCTCGGTAGTTATCATGCTTAGAAATTTAAACCAACCAAAACTGTGCAATGGAACGCGTTGGGTGATAAGGAAACTGATGAGCAATGTGATTCACGCGTCCATACTCAAAGGAAAATTTAAAGATGAGGAAGTTCTTTTTCCCAGGATTCCGATGATCCCAACAGATATGCCCTTTGAGTTTAAACGAATTCAATTCCCGATTCGTCTTGCCTTCGCCATGACGATCAACAAATCAGAGGGCCAATCTTTGACTATTTGGGGCCTCAATCTAGAAAATGCGTGTTTTTCTCATGGTCAATTGTACGTGGCATGCTCACGTGTTGTCAAACCATCCGCATTATTTGTTCTTGCACCTGACCAAAAACCAAAGAATGTCGTTTACGACAAGGTGCTTGAATGAAAATCCGATTAATAAATTAATCAGAGTGTATCCTAACCTGAACAACATAGCTTTCAACAATTTTTTACCTAGAAATAATGGATAGGGCAATGCAACGTTTATAACACATACTAACATACACACACACATTGTTTAAGTTACGGATGAAGAAATATCAGGTACGTATGCCGATTTATACAATGAATCTTTAATGCAGGAAACGTTCCTAGCAACCTGGAAACTCCAAAACCAAGGCTGGCTAGACCGATCTGCCTCTTAAGCACCATGGGAGAGCTGTTTGAGAAATTGATTTGCTCGAGACTGCTATTGCTAGCGCCGGAGGCCTGTCACCTAACCAATTTGGTTTCCGGAAGGCCCGGTCAACAACAATACCTTCAACACAGCTAGTTGAGATATGAAACTGAATGGCTGTTACAATATAATACCTTAAATATCCAAAAGAGACTGTAAAGACCTATTTCAGAGGAAGAACACTGGTATACAGCACGAGTGAGGGTCCCCAAACTCGTACAGTGTCAGCTGGAGTCCCTCAAGGTTCAGTTTTGGGGACTCTTTTACTGAATCTTATGTATGATTGGGTTATGGATTGGTGCTGTCGTCTCCATAAACAAGGAGCTTAAAGATACTGAGGATATGTGCAGCGCGAGTGTCAATCGCATACGAAACTGGTTGCAGTCGGAAAAGAGTGGAAACTGACAATATAAAGATCGGCCGCGTCACCATTGCGTCAAAGAGGGCAATAAAATATCTTGGGGTTATGTTAGACACACGATTAAATTGCTTAACACGCGGGGAAGAAAACAGCAAGACTTCTGCAGCGACATTAGAAAATGAGCGTCATTAGGTCCGTCATCCTCTATGCTGCGCCAATGTGGGCCAGAGCGATGGCAACGCCGAGCTATAGCGGGTTCAGGACCGTCTGATGACGCAGCCGTCATGGTGCCTCAGGAGGACTTGGTCGCCGAAGCCGTGGAGTGGAATACACATGAGCCAATACGACGCAAAGCTATCAAGGCGAACAGCATTGATGGCAAGGAAGGTGGAATAGCTCAACTAAAGGGCGGTGGACACACACACACAATTTCTATCTTTCGCAGATTCTTTCGAGACATTTATGCTTTCGGAGCTACGTTGAGCACTGTGGCCACGAGGAAACCAACGATCGCTTTTGTTGCGGACGAGGTCTGGTGGAAGACGAGCTGTCCCAGGCTAAGGTAGTGCAAAGTGCTTGCGAAGCAATGCTTTACGGCCGTCCCGCAAGCATAGTGTGCTACTCTTATACACATATTGTAATATACATATATTTAATCTTGTTAATAAACGTATACAAAACAACTGAGAAAGCTCTAGTCGAGACTGCTCGAGACGATCACCGGGAAACTGATATTTCACAATAATTCTTCGCGTCTTTCTACTTACACAAGAAACATTCTCACAGATGCGCGCACGCAAAAACACGCATGGGCTTACTACGTGATCGCCTTTTACAAATATAGTGGTGAAGGGGTGGATATTGGGGTGGAGGATTAATTATAAAATTTTGCATGCATACTCGATTTACTGTGTATATGCATATGGTAAATACAAAGAACCCATGAAAATGGGAAATCAGGGTATAATGGTTTTGTTAAAAGTATGTGGCAGACCCCACAAAGTATATATATTCATGATCAGGACGACGAGCTGAATCGATATAGCCCTGTCCGTCCGTACGTCGATGTGCCATGTATACCATTCGAGTTTATTATTTCCGATAACTTAAACGATTTCGTTTGTATCGGAAATAATCGATAATTGTTTTGTTTATTTCAAATTTACTGTGTATAAACATTTGATGAATACGAAGATTTTGTAGATTTTGGATACTCTTCGCCATGAATTTGTAAAATGCATGACAAGTAACAAGATTTGTGCTGTAGAATATATCTTTTATAGTTTACCATTATTATCACGTTCTGAAAGTTTCATGAAGATAGATAATTATTTAATTTAAAGAAGTGGAGAATGATTAGAATATTAGCTGACAGGGTATATTTTAATATTCTAGGGTACCCCGTAGGCAAGCGTCACGCCTACAGCGATCTTGCTTGTTTTGTTATCGTTAAATATACATACATTAATTTCAATGATATTATCATAATAAAAAAGATTTTTAAAGATAGTGCGTCCACAAAAAAAATTAGTAAACAATTATGTTGCCATAGTACGCCTACACTGTATTGGATTTTATACGTGCGTAGCCATGTGCATTTCCATTTGATATGGATTTATATAATTAATATTTATATAATATTGAGTTCATTCAGCTTATATTATTATTACAATCCATATCAACTTTGTATACCATACAATGAGGTACAGGCTGTGTAAAACATCTAACGAGCTCATAGTACTAGGGTATATAACATTACCACAGAGCAAGCACCTCATTAACAGGAAGAAATGCAACACAATAACAAGATTTGAAGTGGACATTCAGACATTCAGGGAGAGGTGTCGTCCTCTGCTAGGGATGTGCTTTAACAAGGAAGAAGAAGCATCCTTTGAAGAGAGAAACAGCGTCTGGCTTTGTTGGGGCGCGGCTTTGTCTGTTGAAATCGGGGAAATTGATAAAGAATGGTAGTAAATCCGTATGCGGATGTTCATGCGAATGCGAATCTGTTACTGTTGAAGCTGAAGGCACTGGAGTATATCATTTCATATTCATTGACGACGACCGCCACCAAGCCCGCGGAGATGGAGGTAGCACTCCACATCGGTGGCTTTTTTATTCCGGTAGTCCATTTGCACAATAGATGAAGATAAACCTTGCGAACACATTCCCAAAGTACATGCAAGTGAAATTGCTTCTACGAATAAACAAGCAGATGTACTTTTTTGTAGGGAATGTTAGACTAGTTGAATACTCATTACGATTGCCTCTCAATACAGCTAAAGACAGTTCTTCAGAAAATGAACTAACAGTCTAAAAGTCTGCCCCTTTGATTTCAATTTTCCAATTTGAATATTGCAGAGTATTACTAAGTAAATTTGTTGCTTAATTTGTTTGGGAAGAAGCGAGACCTTTATTGTATGAGCATTTAAATATACTATTCAATGGAAGAATTTTTTAACCGAAAGTCGTCATAGTAACATGAAAGTTCCCATTCCAAAAACCGACACACACATATCTTGGTTGGAAATCGTCGAGCAGTGAATCATGCGAGGCGAGGGTTGCAAAAATTGC
The DNA here is from genome assembly GCF_054131105.1 of Drosophila navojoa. Classification (NCBI taxonomy): domain Eukaryota; kingdom Metazoa; phylum Arthropoda; class Insecta; order Diptera; family Drosophilidae; genus Drosophila; species Drosophila navojoa. The sequence continues at coordinate 349,925 of NC_142894.1, read as the reverse complement.
AAAGCGATGAAGGAGTTGTGTATGTCTTTTTTTTAGGACCTAAGTGTCGAGCTATACTCGCTGCAATTTACATTTTTATTGTTGCTATCCTCGATATTATTAAGCAAGCAAGAGTGGCTGGACCGGCAGTGAGAAGTATGCCTGACTTTATTATATGTCTGTAATAATCATAATAATCAAGTCCTATCAGTCAATTATAACGTAGCAAAAAATGTATATGCTTAAATTCTAACTCAAAATTGGAAATGAAAACCTTCAAACGCTTCACTTATGGATTTAAGATTAAGAAGTAGCAAACCTTTAACGTTTGCCATAAAATCTTAAGATATTTAGTAGTAGGTAAACAGAAATATACCAATCAGGCAAATTCTTTATGGTAAATTTTTTGTCAGTGGCATATATATTTTTTAATTTATGGCGGTATTGCTTATAATTGATTTTTTAATAATAAAAAACATAAAAAGGCGAAGCTCAAGGTAAAGGCAAGATCGAAATCCACAGGGTACAGTTACGAGGTAAGGCGATGGAAAAGTTACAAAGTAACAATGGAATATTGTTCCAGAAAATTGATGAAATTTTTTTTTGAGAAGGAAAAAGTTTTTGACACCAAGTGTGCCGGGGCGACCCTCCCTTCAACATTCCGAACCAGCCAAGCACAGCCCTGTCGAATATCCAGCGACATTTCGCCACAGTGATGTTTGAAAATCGCCAAAAAGCTAGACTAGGATTAAGATTTGTTATTATTATTTTCTGAGCCCATTGACAACGGGAAATGAGGGAATGTTGCTTTCGTTATAATTTATCAAACAGGCAGATGGAGGCGTGGAATATATATATGTATATATCGGTCAAAAGACCTACGAAACTCAATTTTGAAATATTGTCTCCCATTTGAGTTCGAAAGATTCATATTTACTAGTCATTTTCTTGTAACTCGATTGTTATTAAAATATTTTGGATATTGCTCATAGGATTAGATCTTGTATAGGAAATGGATTTAATGCTATTTTCTTCAAAGTTTAGAAAAGCAACGCATTGGTACATTTGCAAATTTCAATATAATAAAGAAAGTGCCGACAAAGTTGGAATTCATACGGACAGACAGGAAGATGGACATGTAGAAAACAATTATACTCATTTCACTTTTGTATATGGGTATAATAAATATGTTAAGAATGCTGCTCGACTAGGATAAATAATAATTCGCACACACACACACGCGCACATATACAGGAAACTGCGATTTTGAGAATTTGTTTGTTGAATGATTTAATTTTTAGTTATCATAATGTTCAAATGTATGTATATTCCGAAGCACAAGTCTCTAGTATTTGAAATACGCCTTTTACAAAGGCTAGAGTGAAGGGGTGGATATAATGGTGGGGGTAAAAATGAACAAAAATAGATATTCTATAAAATACGTCTTAATAAATATTTAAAAATTGGAGACTTTAGCTTTAAAGATGTAGTAGATAAAATTTTATAACTGATTTTCGATAAGATTTTTATCGATAACAAAATAATGGGATGAGTTATCGATTTTTAGTGATAAATTCGATATTCGCGCGCTATATACGGTCATTTAAAAAAAGATTTTAAGTCTCTAGCTCTTATATCTTCTGAAATCGACGCATTCAAACTTACAGACAGACGGACGGACGGACGGACATATGGACAGACAGACAGACTATATCGACTCAGCTCGTCATGCTGATCAAGAAGATATATACCTTGTGGAGTCTGCTACGCCTCCCTGTGCCTGTTACATATATTTTAACAAAACCATTATACACGGATTTCCCATTTTTAATGGGTTCAGGGTATAAAAAAAGGACCGCTATATTGTCATGAAACTAAACACATTGGGTCGATGCATAAAAAAATGTGCTTGTTAAAAAAGCAAAGATTTTTGTTTTTAACAAAAATATAGACAAAGTATGTAAATTAATGGCCGGCTAGATCTAACCGCAAAAAGGCAAGATTGGCAGCACTACTAGGGCATCACTGATAAGGCAGCACCACCCGTAGTGACCCATTAGACGAGTAAGTCAATGAAGCGATGACACAGCGTGTCATCGATGTAATTTGCAGCCGCAGTCAAAGCCACAGGCAGAGCCGCAGCCTCAACAACCTTTCAACGGATTTGCTGTCCTCCTCGGGGATTATATATGTACATATATATATATATATATATATATCTACTTGGCGCTTTAGGCGACAGCGACATGCGATGACAGCGACAGACATTAGATGTGGCATTAGAAGCGGCCAATTGGGAATCGTCAAACAAAACTAAAGTCGCTGCTGCTTAAGCCATGAGCGAAGATGTGGATATGAAATGGTTTGTTAGGGCGTTAAGCATTGGGTACTCATTTGCTGCTGTTGTCCTGATATCACCTTTCGCTGGCTTGTGGATATACTCATCGAATTTCGCTTAGGTAGCTCCCTGGCGCAACTTGCGGGGCGTGCCAATGAATTTTAATAGCAGTCACAGTCAAAGTCGCGGCGGTGGCGAACAGTCGCATTTCAGACTTCGCGATGCCAACAATTGATAAGAAACCGCCCTAGCCTCACATTTTAAGACGTCTTCGAACCAGCACCTCTTATCAAAAACCAAATAGCAAAATTTTAACAAAGTCAGCATGGCAAAATGCTGGTACTTGTAACTTAACTCGAAAAATTAAATAAATTAAATTGTAACTACATACATACATACATACATGATATATTCAGAAATTTCAGTGGTATGAAATTCAAATGAGTTGAGCTCAATTATAATAGAAAGTTCTCGTTGTTTGATGCTCTTGCTGCTGCTATACTTGTTTTTTATACCCTGAACCCATTGACAATGGGAAATCAGGGTATAATGGTTTTGTTGAAATGTATGTAACAGGCAGAAGGAGGCGTGGCAGACCCCAAGTATATATATTCTTGATCAGGGCGACGAGCTGAGTCGATTTAGCCATGTCCGTCTGTCTGTCCGTCCGTCCGTCCGTCTGTCGGTATGTAGTTGGCGTATAATACCGCCCATGTGCTACCACACCCACCACAGTCCCCAGATCTAAATCCAATTGAACACTTGTGGGAAGAATTGGAGAGGCGTATCTCAAAAGAGGGCAATACCAAACCAAGTTGACTTAAAACTAGCTCTCATTGATGAATGGCATAAAATTAGTGAAGATGTCACTACAAAATTAATTAATTCAATGCCAAACCGCTTATCAGCGGTTATTAAAGCTAAAGGGTTACATACCAAGTATTAATTTTTGTTGTAGACTATTTTTTCCATAAAATTTCTATGTTTCTTAAGTTTTTTTTTAGGTGTGCCAATAATTTTGTTCAGCAAAATTTAGGTTTTTTTTTTTTTAAATTTACGATGAAGTTTTTTGAAATATTTTTTTTGTATAATTTAATAAATACTTTATTCTACTTAGTTAATTTTTTGTTTCATTAAAAAAACGTTTCAAAATAATTAAAAAATTGCTATAAGGTTTAAAAACCTTGCTGTGCCAATAATTTAGTTTGTCACTGTATTCTGAGACGATTTGGCCCTGTTCGTCGGTCTATTTGTATGTATGTATATATATATAGATATATAAAATATATGTATAAAACTAGACAAATATGAAAATTGTAAATGTATTATTAATTCATACCCTGTCTGGCGTGGCATCTCGTGATATCAATAGACAAAATCTCTTGTATTGCATTTTCCACTGGTCTTAAGCAAATTTGAGGCGTAAATCCAAGTCTAATTGTGGTCCAAAAACACCGGCACTTATTTAAGCCACACTGCACGTGTCTGCCAAGGGAGTTACACTTAGGACGGCAACGTAAAGGAAACGTTGAGAGGTAACACATAAAGGAGAGACAGGGAGGCGTGAGAGAGAGACGGAAGGAGAGAGTTCTTACGATGGGGTGGATACCAAGAGTATGGTCGACATGAACACTGATCCACTCGACAATTTGCTTTATTCTAATTATACAATTCCCATTCCGTAAGTCAAATCGCAGCCCGCCCGCAGTGCAAAAAATGCCAAGTGCAAATATGACGCGCAAAAGTCTTGATGTACATATTGTGCATCATAGTATGTACGTATTTATGTAAGTTGCCACGGAGTAGGCCGGACCACCCAGAGAGCTACGTGTAATTGTTTTTCTTTCCTTGTTATATATAAATGCCTTTTCTTTAACAGGACCTGCTGCATTTTGCATCCTGCGTCCGTGTCAATTCAATTACAAGCTATTTTACGTTCGCACTGATACTGAATCTGACGTTGACGAAACACGCATGTCGATCATGTAGACCTAGGCTGAAGCCGGCAGCCCTCCTCTTCGCGGCCAGGAAATTTGAGCACAAATTGGGGAAATTAAAATTTAAATTGAAAATATGATTTGTGCAAATTATGTTGGGGCACATGGACATATAGGCACACACACACACACACACACACACACACACACACACACACACACACACACACACACACGCACACACACACACACACACACACACACACACACGCACGCACACACATACACACGCACACACACACACACACACACACACACACACACACACACACACACACACACACACACACACACACAGACAAACACGTATTAATCATTGGCGGATAACAAAATTTGTCCACCCTAAAAATGGGAAAGTAGTCCTCGTTGAAGAACTTGAACTTCCTATTCATATAAAGGAAAACAATGGTGACTCTAATGATGAGAAACGAGCGCAGCCCAATGCTCCAGTACAAGTCCAGTGTGCAAGAGGAGATGATTAAATCTACGATAACAAAGAATAAAATAGCATTCAAATTAGAAGCTCATTGTCGTGCGTTTTTGTTGCCAAAGTAGCGTGCAATGCCAAGCAGCAGCAGCTTTGTTCCGTCAAACAATGGGGACCCAAATGATGACAGCAACAGCTTCTACGATACATATATTGTTGTTGTTGTAGTGCTAGTCCAACTGGCACATGGATCTGCAAATCCACCCAGGCAACTTCTCTTTATTGATGTTTTGAACAACCCACGGAAATGTTACTTTAAACCCATGTGGCAAAGTGTGTAACTTTTTGAACGATGATACGGTAATAACGATCATCAATAGAAATCATCATCAATCTTCATCCATTACGAGTAAACAATAAATACCCAATATTTTTTTGTGCATCGGACGGTGTAAGGGACGTAATCATTCCCAGTAGCATTTGCAAGCAAATCGAAAAGATTGTTTTGCCCCAGTTCAATTCGAGAACCCTTGAGGGGAAAACAGACTAGAAACAAGCTGATTCCCAAACAGGTGTTTTTTTCCCAAGGTCGACGATGAGCTCGTTGTCAAAATTTATTGCCTGGGATTGTTTTTGCTTTCGCTTAACTAAGTCACAATACCCCAATATAATCTAAGAATTAAAAAAAAAAATATGTAAATAAAATTAGGCGGGAAAAGTGTGACAGCCACATTTCTGTATGTTCTGTTTCTATTATTCTTTTTTTTATTATTTTCTGTGTCGATTACGAATTTTTGATTTCCATGCGCGTAAGGCTGTCAGAATAATGTCACCATAAATAATGCTCATGTCTAAATATAGTATTTATGATTGGCCCCAAAATAAATAATTTATAAGAGATCACAAATTTTTGACAGTGTACCCAAAAGTTCTAGAAATAACTCAGCCCTATCCCCTCAAAATCAGCCAAATAGACTATTTGACTCTCTGTCTTTCTCGCTCTTTCTTTCTTTTCTTTTTATGCACTGGACCAATTTTCAACGGAAAATCAGGGTATGAGGGATTTGTTAAAATGAATTAAACAGACAGAAGGAGACGTGTCAGACTCCTCAATGTATATACATTCTTGATCAGGGCGACGAGCTGCGTTGACTTTGCCCTATCCGTCTGTCCATATGCTTGAACGCGTCGATCTCAGAAGATATAAGGGCTAGAGAAATTTGTTTTAAAATGTCCGTATATACATACAGCGCGGATATCAAGCTTATGTAAAAAATCGATTAGTAATAAATACATTTATACACTAATCAAAGAACAACTCTTTGTATAGATTAGTATAAGCCGAGTCTCTATAATTAAAAACTTCACTACTGATATCGATGTAATAAATTTTTCCCATTGATGTTGGAAAATTTCATTTGAAGAAAATCATCTGCTATTTGCTCACTTTTATTTTAGCTAAATGTAATTTTGTAAAATGGCCAGATTTGTAGCTGTTTTAAAATTGTTGTACCTATCGGCCCTAAAAGGTAGCCAGATATATATCAATCCACTTCACCCAGATGTACATATGTATGTATATTATTATACACATTTTCAGCCGAAAAAAAATGATCGTGATATACTAATAATTTCATTAAATGCTTTGCAGTGTATAAAATTTCAAGTGAACATGAAATACACATGTTGTGCTCTACTCAAGCTGTACTCCTTGTTGCCAAAATTACTGATGTAAGTCATAAAATGCATGTGCTCACTTCACGATGTCACCCAACGGTAGATTTTTGGCTTTACTTTTTGCTCAGGCGGCAAGAGTTACGCACACAGGAAGACAAATGTTCATACATGTTTCCACAGACTGCAAGTGTGTGTGTCTGCATGCCCGTCGCGAAATCATATTCCATGTATGCCTAGTTTTTTATATGGTTATTTATTTCTACTACATCTTAGAAGCTAGAGTCACCAAATTTGAAATGTAGATTCATGTGTATATATTATAAAATTTAGGATTGTGTTGTAATTGCGCAAATGTGCGCATGTTAATGTTATAATCACGCTCTAAAAATTTCATGAACAGTGTTCATCCAAAAGAAAAGTTATTAAACAATTAAGTTGCCAAAGTAAGCACAGATTTAACTTCGTCCATGCGTGATTATGCGTGTGTTTTTTGTGAGCAGAAAGACGCGAAGATTTATTGAAATATTAATTCTTCGTTCAGAGTTCAGAGGCTTTCGTAGTCGAGTAGTCTCGACTAGAGCTTTGTTACTTGTTTTATCATATATTTATGGGATCCTGCATAGATGTCAGTTGTGTTACCTATAAAATTATAACTAAAACTGATGGTATATTGTATAAAATAAGCCTGAATTTTAAATTTAATTGCTCAAATAGAGCCGACATTGTTTGCGTTCATGGTGACGGAGAGCAAGGAATACATTGACATTCGATTCCGTTATATATATAGCCAGTTGTAATTAAGAGCCCACGTGTGAAGCATATACATATGTACATACATATACATATGTATATGCAGACTGCATATATATTGAACAGCAACTACAGGGGCGATATCGTCGCTTGACTTGTTCTGGATAACAAGTGGAATAATCGAATGAGAAATATTTATCAATATGGTTAGAAGAATTTCTGTGCGACACGAATGCGGTTGCTGAGGAGTTTACGGCTTAGTCTCGGTACGACAGCATTGTGGTTTGCTTGATAACGTACATGCCATTCGCCACCGATTTATTTGCCATTTTAGGTGTCATTAACTACGCAATGAACATCGCCACCAAAGGCCCAAGCGCTGTGACCGCATCGACACCCTTTGACAGCTCCTCAAAATTACAGGCAATTAAAGCGTTGCCTGTGGGCAGACTACTCAGGAAGTGGCTTTGGGTGGATAGACTGGAATGGAATGAACTGTAGTTTGGGGAGTGACGTCGATTGCTAATTAACCGGCTATTGCCGTTAACACTGCCCACTTGCCTCGACAGACGTACGTCCTAATCCTTGCGACATCCAAGTCATTAAAACTTTGTCTCGGCGAAGCTATTATTATCCTGCTATATGCACACATACATGTTCATAAAGCATGTATATCATCATGTATGGCAATCGTGTTATTATCCAAGACTCTAAAAGCCATTCGTTCATAATTGCAATCTGGTTGGTGGGGGACGGATGCACGGTTGGGAACGTGTTGCTACTCCAGTTGTCCCATCCCATCCAAATTCATCAGAGAGCTGGCACGCTTTCATTATACTCATTCACGAAAGTGAAATGAGTATATTGGTGTTGTGCAATGTCCGTCTTGCTGTTCGTCCGTCTTGCTGTCCGTCCGTCTGTCCGTATGAGCGCAGTTTATTTCGGCGCTATTGAAGCTAGAGAAATTTGGAACATATATATCTCCAATTTATAAATTGTTAAAATTTTCGCGATCCGCCAACTAGGGAAAGTTAAATAAGCTACAATTTTAAAATTTTGCGCATGAGCTAATGATATGATTCTATAAAGAGTGATGAAAAACTTAAATGTCTACGCCTTTTGGAGCGTGGCAAATCGGACCTGAAGATATAGTGATTTTTCAAATTCTGCTATATTTTGGACACTGTTTATGCCAGACACCCCAAATTTGGTATACACACTCGGGTTGACCGCCCAAGTCCAAAAATGCTTTGGTGTATATATGTTCGCCCACAGGGGGCGTGACAAACCGCAAAAGTTTATATCTCCTAAGGTATAATTTGGATAGATAAGTTACTAGTAATTTCCTCTATCGATTCCCCAAATAATATTGTTACGGCTCTTTAGGGACGTGGCATATATTGTTCATTTTTGGAGGGTAAGCATCCAAATTTTGCAGCTAGGTTACGATTAGCTTGTTCCATGGGTATTCCGCAGTCGGTTACACCCGACTGCAAAGTTCTTATTTGTTGTAAATATGCGCATTGTAACAGTTAAGGCTTCAGTTCAGACTTTGACTTTCCACTTACCAGTGCTCACGCGTTCTATCAGCCCAACGGCCTAGAAGTCAAGGCTTATTATGTGCTGTCGACATATATCTACTAGCTGGCCCGGCAAACGTTGCATTGCCCTATCCATTATTTCTAGATAAAAAATTGTTGAAAGCGATGTTCAGGTTTGGATACACTCTGATTAATTTATTAATCAGATTTTCATTCAAGTACCTTGTGGTAAACGACATTCTTTGTTTTTTTGGTCAGGTGCAAGAACAAATAATGCGAATGGTTTGCCAACACGTGAGCATGCCATGTACCATTAACCATGAGAAAAACACGCATTCCCTTGATTGAGGCCACAAATAGTCAAAGATTAGCCCTGTGATTTGTTGATCGTCATGGCGAAGGCAAGACGAATCGGGAATTGAATTCGTTTAAACTCAAAGGGCATATCTGTTGGGATCATCGGAATCCTAGGAATAAGAACTTCATCTTTAAATTTTCCTTTGAGTGTCGACGCGTGAATCACATTGCTCATTAGTTTTCTTATCACCAAACGCGTTCAATTGCACAGATTTGGTTGGTTTAAATTTCTAAGCATGATAACTACCGAGCCAACCTCCAGTTGTAAATTGTGCGGTGGTAAACCAGGCACATCCAAGGAGTTCAAAAATTCAGTTGGATAATTAGTGGCTTCTTCGATTGTTACACAGTCGATAGATTTGAATGAATACAGAGTACCAACGATTTTATTTTGAATTATAAAATAAGGGTCATCCACATCTTTATTTTTAGCCGCCAAAATCGCTCGGTGACTTATCCATTTAGTATTTTTGTGGAAAGCAATGATATTCGGAAATACTTTTTTGATAAGCTCATCTTTTAATGAGAAGCACGAATTAAGGCCCTTCTTTGCTGGGTACTAACGCGGGGAGATTTCTCGTTCTTCGTCAGACAATTGACTTGCGATATTCCGTTGCCTAATTGAATCATGGGTCCGCCGGGAAAGATTAGATCTTCTAGGACGCGCCATTTTTATACCCTGAACCCATTGAAAATGGGAAATCAGGGTATAATGGTTTTCTTGAAATGTATGTAACAGGCAGAAGGAGGCGTGGCAGACCCCACAAAGTATATATATTCTTGATCAGGGCGACGAGCTGAGTCGATTTAGCCCTGTCCGTCTGTCTGTCCGTCCGTCCGTCCGTATGTTTGAACGCGTCGATTTCAGAAGATATAAGAGCTAGAGACTTCAACTTTTTATTAAAATGTCAGTATATATCACGCGCATATCGAGTTTATCACTAAAAAACAATAACTCATTCCGATACTTTTTTATCGATAAAAAACCTTATCGAAGATCACTTTAATAATTTTATCTCCTACATCTTTCAAGCTAGAGTCCAAATTTAAAATGTATATAAAGATGTATTTTATACAATTTCGGTTTTTGTTAAAATCCACCCCCTCACCATCATCTTTGTAATATCGTATATCAAATACTAGAGACTTGTGCTTCGGTATACACATACATTTAAACATTATGATTACATTCTGGAATTTTCATTACGATCGTACGTCTAGAAATTAAATTATTCAACAAATAAGTTCTCATAATATTGCCACCACTGCAGCGCAACCAAAGCGCAAACGCCTGTATAAGCGTGTGTGTGTGGGTGTGCGTGTGTTTATTTGTATGTGTATGTGTGTGCGTGTATTTGTGTGTGTGTGTTGTGTGTGTGTGTGTGTGATTGTGCTAACTATTATTGAAATATCAGTTGCTTGTAGGGTTCAGGGGATCTCGTAGTCGAGCAGTCTCGACTAGAGCTTTCTTACTTGTTATTAATAGTAATACTGAATATGCCCTCGCACAAAACCACATAAAACTATCGAGAAATATAAATATAAATAATTTACACAAATTTATGTTTGAGACAAACAAATAACTGAACTTTCGAGATATTTAGCTTCTGTATGCACGCGTATTATTTTTATCAACTGTGTTCTTTTTTTTTTTTATAAATAGTCAGGTTCGCCCGAGGCTGTGCCGTGGACTGACTGACTACATTTGTTTATTTACTTCTATACTATTGTATAATATGAGAGCAGGACCGAAAACTGTCACTGTTATCCAGCTTACTGAGTATCAATGGAAATTTGAATCTTTAGGGAAAAAACCGCGTTTTTCAAGTATTCGTGAAATTTTTTCAGTATTTTTAAGATTTACTATCCTACTCGTAGCGGAGACAAATCCAACAAATCAAAAACCATGAAAATTGGATATATATATATATATATATATATATATATATATATAAACCGGAAGTTACACCGGAAATGCACAAAAATACTTGCAAGCAAAATTCTAATATTAATCAAATTGCTCTAACCTTGGCCTGTGTCGACTGGGGTGCTGCGAAAGTCATCGTGAAAGGGGACTAAGAGACGGAGATGACAACGATGGGCAACGGAATTGGGATCTGTATACGGATCGGAACCTGCACACTCAGGCTGCGAGGCCTGTACCATTCTATTTTTGAATGCAAAATTTATGAATGAAAACAGAAACAGAAGAAGAAAGATAAATTGAAGAAAAAAATATATAAAACGAATAGGGCGTTGGCGTTGTATATGGAGTATATAGTTTGGAATGAGTGAGAAACCATGTAAATTTTATCTAAATCTCATTATGTAATTGAAGCTCTGTGATTTGTACTACGGAAAAGATTCGATTTTCGGAATTGCTCCAAAACTTCATATTGAACAAGTAAGAAGGCTCTAGTCGAGACTGCTCGACTAGGAGATACCCTGAACCCTCCAAGCTGATATTTTTATCATTCTGCACTTCTTTTATACATACATATGCATCCACCCTCACGCTCCCCCGCGCTCTGCTAACTGCGACTGCCCTTGGGCTGCGCTGCAGTGTGGGCAATAGTATGAGAATTTACTTGGTGAATAACTTCTTTTGTAGATATACAATCTTAATGAAATCATCATATGGTCAAAATGTGTGTACATTCCAAAGCACAAGTCTCTAGTATTTGAAATAAGTGTTTTGCAAATTGGGGGCGAAGGGGGCGTGGTATCAAAAATCTGTTGATTACAAAATTTGTGTATTCATCATTTGTATATACACAGTAAATCTGAAGTCTCCACGTCTAATAGTATTCTAATGAGGCTCAAAACACAAAATAAATTTTTCGGTTATTCTCGATAAAAAAGTTATCGGATGAGTTATCGAAAAAAGAAAGCATACTCATACGTATGGTATACACGAGTATACGCACAAAATTTCAGCTTTCTAGCTCTTATATCTTCTGGAAGATCGGCGTTCATACGGACAGACGGACGGACGGATAGACGAACGGAACTATATCGACTCAGTTCGTCGTGCTGATCAAGAATATATATACTTTATGGGATCTGCGATGATTCCTTCTGCATGTTACATACTTTTTCACAAAAACATTATACCAATTTTCAATTAGTTCAGGGTATAAAAATAGTTTATTGTTACTATTCAAACTAAAACTTATCTTAGATGACAGCAATATTAGGAAAAACTATTGATCAGTTCATCAAACTAACGACGTAGCAGGTAACAAATTAGTTTGCTTTATATGTTTGCCAATACCATCAAATTTCGAATGCAATATATTCTGTATTCCACACAGTTCATCCGATAATGGCCCTCATAAATAGAAACATAAGGCCCAAAATTATTTCGTATTTTATACTTCGTCTTTAGGTATATATTGCAGGTAATTTATGGTCTGTTCATTTTGCTCTATGATCGCATATTCATGGACTCTGAATGTGGATAGCAACGGCCGCTTTCGTCTCGAATGAAAGTACCGGCACATCTCTCATCTAAATTGGCCGACGCTATTTTATATGCTCGACAACAGGGGAAATGTTCAACACATTCATGTGTCATAAAAAGCACAAATTTCCATTCTACAAAATATCCATTGTTTATATATCCGGTAGGAAGTAGGAAACAGAAGGTCATCCGTTGTTTGTTGAGTAGATCCTAGTGTATCTTCCGTAAGTGATAAATCAAACACATATACAATAGAAGATATCGAAGGAGATATTGATTATGATCGAATTTAATTTAATTTCAGAACGAAGAGAAGAACATTTTCTCTCTCTCTCGGAAAAAATCTGAATGCGTATATGGCGGAGGGTGTGGGTTGAGGTTGGGGGCTGGATGTGGGTGGTAGTATATGCTTAATATTGTATATATAATAAAACTAAAAACTGCCTAAAGGCTTTTAAATTTAAATAAAGAGACGACAAAAATACCAGCAGCAGCTGTGGATAAGCATCGAGATTGTAATCAGACTGTCTGTATGAGTAGACAACAACTCTACACTTTATTTTGAGACGATAGAAATCTGAAAATAAATATGATAAATGCGATCGAAGAATAAATGCCTTCGTATTCAATTCCGATATATTTTATAACTCTTAGACTCTATGCAGTCAACATATCATCATCATTAGCCTGTAAATCTGTTATTCAATGACACTGGTGCACTGGCCCATCCTGAGACTATTTGTAGTCTCAGTGGGAGAAATAAAAAAATGGTTCCAGAATGCACTGCATACAGTTGCGGAGGCTATTTGATTTTTATAAGGCTTCTTCTTAATGATGTGAGAAATGATTTTTTTTACAATATATATATGTATAAAGCCTTGAATTAGGACCGTATTTTAATAGAACGTAGCTCTCGACTCAGTCATAAAATTCCTCATTCACAATTCACACTCTCATGATTAACCAAACGCTCTGCTAACTGCGCAGTTAGCAGCGACTGAGCTTGGGCTGCGTTGCAGTGTGGGCAATATTATAAGAATTTATTTGTTGAAAAATTAAATTGTGAGTGATTAGAGCATTAGATTGGAGGGTTCAGGGTATCTCCTAGTCGAGTAGTGTAGACTAGAGTCTTGCTTGTTATACTCATTCACGAAAGTAAAATGAGTATATTGGTTTTGTGCAATGTCCGTATTGCTGTCCGTCCGTCTGTCCGTCCGCCTGTCTGTATGAACGCAGTCTATGTCGGCGCTATTGAAGTTAGAGACTTGAAATTTAGAACATATACTCGAGCATATCTCCGATTTATTAAAAGTAAAAATTTTCCAGATCCACCCACTAGGAGCATGGCAAATCGGAAAATGCATTTTCTGATATGCCAGAAATCATATTAGTTGAAGAGCTAGAAGATATCTGCCCATTGGTGCTAGAGACGTGAAATTTGGTATATATACGCAGGTTGACCTCCCAAGTCCAACGAGCTATCATGGATTTATCTCCTCCCAATGGGTGCGTGGCAAACCGCAAAAGTTTATATATCCTAAAGTATAAAAGCTAGAAGCTTCAAATTTGGATAGTTAAGTTACTAGTACCTTCCTCTATCGATTCCCCAAATAATATTGTTACGTCTTTTTGAGGGCGTGGAATACCCCTGTAATACCCTGTAATTTGATCATCAGAAAAACTGAACTTTTTACAATATTAGAGCTAAGCTTGGCTACTAAATTGCTTATGGGGTGTGAATGAGTATTCCGTAGTCGGTAACGACCGACTGCAACATTCTTACTTGTTTTTACAATAATTACATGCATATTTTTAATAAAACTAAACTCTTCTCTGTGTAAACTGACATATGCTAGGATGATATAAGACAGCAAACTTTTACGCAAGCAAACTACATATGTATGTATGTACATACATACATATTTATAAATAATGACAAGAGAGCTATTACCTTCATTCAAGAAGAAACAGCTTTTATTATCTTGTGTATTTCTGATTACACACGTATACGCATTCTCAAGCATACACAATCGCAAACACACATAAGCAGATGAGAGCAAAAAACAGACATATTTGAGTGAGACAGCGAAAATGATTTGTTTTCTATTGGCAGACCTATGAGAATGCTTTCAGCTCACGAGCTGTTGTTTGTTGGTGGAATATGAGTGTGTAGAAGAGTAGGGAAAGATAGAAGGAGAGACAGAGAGAGGACCACTGCAGAAGAGTAACATCGAAGAGCAGGTATGGGCTATGGCACAGAGAGAAATATGTGGCCGCATGCCGCCTTTGTAAATATGTATGTGTGTATGCATAGTATTCAGACTTCTGGTTTTGCATTATGTTCAGCTGTATATGTATAATATACACGCAGAGCTGTACACTATGTGTGACTACACATGTACATATGTAAATACTTAAAAGTCCTGAAAACAATAGTGTCAATCACCTCTATACATCATTTGTGCGTGGCAAATCGGGAATTAGGGGAATGTTTGACACTAATTGAAATATTAACTGTATGGCTGTTTGGCCCATCGGGGTGTGTTAATTGCAGGTCGCCCTTTGGTATATTATTATGTAATAATATTTACTCCAGTAATATATTTGAAGAAGTTTTTATGTTTCTTCTGTGAAAAAGGTTTCCATTTGTTACTAAGTGCTAAATTTGATCTCAAGCAGTAGATTGCATTCTGAAAAATTGTAATGAGACAATTGTTCTTCTAAGTAGGTTTATTATACTCAGTCACGAAAGGGAAATGAGAATATTGGTTTTGTGCAATGTCCGTCTTGCTGTCCGTCCGTCTGCTCGTCTGTCCGTATGAACGTAGTTTATTTCGGCGCTATTGGAGCTAGAGAAATTTTGAACATATACTCGTGTATATCTCCGATTTATAAAGTATTAAAATTTTCTGGATCCGCCCACTAGAGCCGTGGCAAATCGGAAAATGTATTTTCCGATATTTCAGAAATCATGTTAGTTGATGAGCTAGAAAACTTAAATTTGGAATGTAGATCCCCGAGCTATGTCGGATATATCTACGCCCATTGGGAGGCGTGGCATATCGGATAAAACTGTATCTCCTAGAGTTTTTAAGCTAGAATGTAAAAATTATGCACGTATGCTAATGTTATGATTCTATAAAGAATAATGAAAAATTTATTTGTCTATGCTCACAAAGGGCAAATCGGACCTGAAGATATAATGATTTTTTAGTATATATACTCGGGCTGACCTCCCAAGACGAAATAGCTATTGTGGATATATATATGGTGGATATATTGTAACGTCTCTTTCGGGGCGTAACATATCAAAAGCCGCCATATATTTTTTCATTTTTTGAGCGTAAGCATCCAAATTTCGCAGCTAGGTTACGGTTAGCTAGTTCCATGATCTGGCCAAAAATGAAGTGTCTACGCACAGTAGGGGCAAAAAAAAACGGAACATTCTACAGTATTAGGAGCTAAACTTGGCTACTAAATTGCTTATGGGGTGTGAATGAGTATTCCGCAGTCGGTAACGCCCGACTGCAACGTTCTCACTTGTTTTTTTTTTACGAATAATTGATATAATGGATGAACCGGTTACGAAGATTATGGACTCGCAGCCTCATATAAAGTCTGAAAGCAGAAACAAATGTGTTTTTAAAAAGGTCCTCTACAGTACTTTGACCCAACGGAAACTTATTATGGATGCTATCAATTGTCGACCCAGTTGTCTTTTTTGTGGTGAGTGAATAAAACAACCCCTCGGAAATGCAGATTTTATTACACTTACATTAAATAATCTTTGACCCATCATGCTAGGGCCATGCTCTGCGATAAACATCACATTAACGTGATTTTGAAGCCGATTAGTTAACCAACGCCCAGAAGTTGCACACTCATCATCCGTGGAACTGCTACCTCATTCTCTGATATGGGTGCTGATCACGGAGGAAATGTGGGTTGAAAAATCTCAACGACGTAGAGAAGTATTAAAATACGAGCTATGTATTAGTGTTGATGATGAATGATTAATTGCTAGAACTAAGAATATTTCAAAAATAGTGTATAGCTATATTGGTCAACTAGCGTTCTAGCCATGTCCACTTCTGCACGCATTTTTTTTATTTTTAAATTTCATCCCCTTTGCTTTTTACCGACAATAATCGGAATTTAATTTATTTTTATTCCCTGAACATGGGAAATTAGGGTATAATGGTTTTGTGTAAATGTATGTAACAGGCAGAACGAACTAAAGTATATATATTATTGATCAGGGTGACCTGCTATGTCTTCTGTCCGTCAAAAAACACAATATAGTAAAAAGAAAATACTCTATATTCTTTGCAAGGTTCAGGGGATCTAGTAACAGTTTTCATATTTATTCAATCTAAAAACAAGTCTTAATCCCCGAAATCATTGAAAATGGAAAATCAGGGTATAACGGTTTTGTACGTAACAGGTACAACGAGGCTTTCAGCGAGAGGCTTTGGGTAGTTTTTGAACATTGTTGACTACAGCTTTCTTACTGATTATATTTTTTAAATTAACACTCCAAGAAGATATTGTGAAGATCTCATGACTTCCGAAGATATATTCGGTGTGTAATCAGGAAAACTGATTTGATAGGATTTAATAAGTGATTTTGAAGCCTGAATCAAACACTAAAATTTTTTGGTGGAACCGAATGAGAATTTTCAAGAATATTAACTTTAAAAGCGAAGAAGAATGAACCCATTTGTACGTAGTATGTGTACATAACTCTTTGTACAGATACAGATGTGAGGGACCCATACCAAATGAAGAAAGAGGAAGAATCAGGTAAGATGAACAGACAGGCCACCTCATTTAAAAAAGAAAGAGAAAACCGTGAATGCAAAAAGAAAAGCATATTGTTCAAAGCTTGAATGCCAAAACGTCGCATGAAAGCGATTCAAAGAATATTTAAGCTAAAGGAGGATTCCGGGCAGCAGAATAGAATACTAAAAGAATAGAATACTAACAGAGACTACATAGGCACACACATACACATACAGAACATACACAATGGATGAAAGCGGAAAAGAAAGGAAAACAGAATAATACAACTTTTTGTGTTGGCACAATGCCAAGCAAATTCAAAATGAATGTAATGAATAGAAAACACCAAAATGAAATATACATAAAAGCACAGAAGAAAAGGCATTCATAAAACACATAATCATTTGCTACATACATAATATGCACACGTATGTAGTTTCACACACCGCACTATGTGTAAAAACGTGGAGCGGAGCAACGATATTTTATATGTGTATATGTATATGTATATGTATATGTATATGTATATGTATATGTATATGTATATGTATATGTATATGTATATGTATATGTATATGTATATGTACTGTATATGTCTCTGTCTATGTATATGTATATGTCTCTGTATATGTATATGTATATGTCTATGTATCTGTATCTGTCTATGTACTATGTCTATGTATCTGTCTATGTATCTGTCTCTGTCTATGTCTATGTCTCTGTATCTGTCTCTGTCTATGTATCTGTCTCTGTCTCTGTTCTGTTCTGTCTCTTCATGTCTCTTGTCTCTGTCCTTCTGTCTCTGTCTCTGTCTCTGTATCTGTCTCTGTCCTCTGTTCGGTCTCTGTCTCTGTATCTGTCTCTGTCCTCTGTCTCTGTCGCTGTCTCTGTCTCGTGTCTCTGTCTCTGTCTCTGTCTCTGTCTCTGTCTCTGTCTCTGTCTCTGTCTCTGTCTCTGTCTCTGTCTCTGTCTCTGTCTCTGTCTCTGTATGTCTCTGTCTCTGTCTCTGTATCTGTATCTCTGTATCTGTCTCTGTCTCTGTCTCTCTCTGTCTATCTGTATCTATGTATATGTCTATGTGTCTCTGTCTCTGTATATGTATGGCCCTGCCCTATGTATATGTATATGTATATGTATATGTATATGTATATGTATATGTATATGTATATGTATATGTATATGTATATGTATATATATATGTATATGTATATGTATATGTATATGTATATGTATATGGTCTCTGTATATGTAATATGTATATGTTATGATATGTAAAATATCGGATTTCAACGGCCATACTGATTCAAGGCAATGCCCTTCGACTATTTATTTGTAATTATTATTCAGTTTTTCTCTTACCTGTCTGAATCAATCTACTCGAATGAGCTCTATAATGCGAATCATTCTGAACAGTTCGATTTTTTTCATATATTCGCTGTGATGGCTCTCTTGCAGTCAACGTGGTATTTTCTCTAAAATAAAGACAGTCATTATAATTCAATTCAAATTATTTACACATATACATATACAAAAAGTTTAAAAGCTTGTCACTTGCATTTCAGTATATTTAGTGTAGAGTCCTTAAGCTAGTATATCTTTCTTTTTATACCTTGAACCCATTGAAAATGGGAAATCAGGGTATAATGGTTTTGTTAAAAGTATGTAACAGGCAGAAGGAGGCGTGGTAGACCCAACAAAGTATATATATTCTTGATCAGGGCGCGCGCATTTCGTGTTTATCGCTAAAAACGATATTTTTATCGATAAAAAACCTTATCGAAAATCAGTTAAAAAATTATATCTCCCACATCTTTAAAGCTAGATTGTCCAAATTTAAATAAATATATATTAATACGCATTTTATACAATTTCGGTTTTTGTTAAAATTTACCCCCCGCCCCTATATCCACCCCCTCACCCTCATATTTGTAAAAGGCGTATTTCAAGTAACCCAAGTGCATTCGCCTGTGTATGTGAGTGTGTGTGTGCGAATTATTATGGAAATATGAGTTGCTCGAAGGGTTCAGGGGATCTCGAAGTCGAGCAGTCTCGACTAGAGCTTTCTTACTTTTTATTTATTTATTTACGTACGAACAAATATATAGTATATTTATAGAGTAATAGGAATTTTTTATTTGATTGAAGAATTAAATAAAACTGAGGTATTTTATTTTATTAAAACTTTATTTCGATATTTATCTTTGAGCTTAAGGATATGCGTATGATAAAAAAAGCTACAGAGATTCACTAAAAAGCCTTTTTTCGTTGATCAACAGATTTAAAGCTTAACAATATAAAATTGCATATTATTAATAATATATTAGCTTCATTAACCGAATCGCTATAACCGTCTAAATTAGTCTTTAGTGCCACTGTGCTTTATTGGCTTGTTGGTAGAGCTTTGCTTGTAGACTATTCCTAAATAATTGAATGTTACAAGCGGAAATTGCGAATATATAGTTAGAGATGATGGCAAATTACGACCACAAGCACAAATATAATTTGATTTGATAGTTTGATTTCAAAATTGAAACCCAAATTAGGACACTAACTTATTTTAGGCTACCTCTCAACATAAGTTTGTGTTATAGTTATCTATTTATATGCCGCCAACAGAGATACATAATCTGATACCTTAATTATAATTGAGATTCTATTTGGTATGTGCGGATATAATAAATTTTGCAGTTCATTCCCATAAGTGTTGCATAATATATGAATATATTTTTATACCCTGAACCATTGAAAATGGGAAATCAGGGTATTATGGGTTTGTTAAAATGTATGTAACAGGCAGAATGACGCGTGGAAAACCCCACAAAGTATATGTATTCTTGATCAGGGCGATGAGCTAAGTCGATTTGGGCCTGTCCGTCTGTCTGTTTCTCCGTCTGTCCGTCCATCCGTTTTTCCGTCTGTCCGTATGTTTGAACGGCTCGATTTCAGAAAATATAAAAGCTAGAGACTTCAAATTTTTTGTAAAAGTCCGTATATATAGCGCGTATATTAAGTTTATCACTAAAAATCAATAACTCATTCCGTTATTTTGTAATTGATAAAAAATCTTATCGATAATCAGTTATAAAATTATATCTCCCACATCTTGAAAGCTAGTCTCCAAATTTAAAATGTATATTAAGATGCATTTTATACAATTTCGGGTTTTGTAAAAATTTACCCCACCTTTATATCCACCCCCTCACGCTCTTATTTGTAAATGGCGTATACATACATTTGCTTCGGAATATACATAAATTTGAATATTATGATAATGTTCTGAAAGTTTCATTAAGATCGTACGTCTAGAAATTAAATTATTTAACAAATAAATTCCTATAATAGTGTTGTAGTGTATGTGAGTGAGTGTGTGTGTGTAGTGTTCGAATTATTGAAATATCATTTGCTCGAAGGGTTCAGGAGATCTCCTTGTCGAGCAGTCTCGACTAGAGCTTTCTTACTTGTTTCTATTTAAGGTGGGTCTATATACACAGCAATGTTAAAACTTAATATTCATTTTTATGGCCTCTGATTTTTCGTTTTTAATGAAAACTTAATCCCTGGCTTTAATTACTGGGACTTTAATGAAAGATTTGGCTTTTGTCTTGAAACAAATTTTAATCAATAACTATTATGTTGATCAATCTTAATTAGGGCATGATTTTTTCACCCACAATAAAATTGCAATTCTATACCATCGACAAGCTATGAGACAACCCTGAGAATATGCCAAGCAATGTAAACCTGTATCTCTTGACCATTGAGTACCAGAATTTTGTCGACTAGATCATTAGAAATATGTAGAATTGATATCTCACCTTAAAGGTTTGAGCAACGAAGAGTTGCCGTCTGATAGGCTTTGCTTGCCAAAGACATCCAGACCTAAGTGATGAGTGAGGTCATTTAATGATGGCAGTTCCATTCGATCAGGCATATACTGTTCTTCATCCATATTTGTAGCAGTCGAAACTAGATTTCGAGCAAATGGTATATTATGAAAACATTGTTGTTCTACACCAATAATATCCTGATCTGTATTCATTTTTTTATCTTTTGAATCTGTGTCCGGTTTCTCAAAAAGTTCTCGTTTAATCAGGTTACTATACTGACTCTTGAATATAATAGCAGTCGCGTTTTCGACATTGACATCCTTTGGCTCAGCTGTCTCATTCATTGGGTACGTTAGCAGGGTATTTGTGCTGCGAGACTTTTGATCATCTAATGATTGTATATCGCTGGCGTTAGTAACCGCAGTAGCTGGCTTCAGCTTCGAATTACCATTTAGTAATCGCGACTTTGACATTACTTTGATACGCTTTTTTTCCGTTACGATTTGATGAGCTGGCTGCAATCAAAATAAATACAAAAATCTATAATATTTGAAATATGAGAGGCAGTTATATGTAGATTTCTGGTGCCCAAATGCAAATGCAAATGCGTCGAAAATTCGATTTTTTTTTTTTTTTTAATTTTGTAACTCGTTAACGATAGTAGAAGAGTGTGGGTAAAGACAACTAAAGATAGTAGCATTATTATCATTTTTGAGGTACTTACCTGGCTGACATTATCGATTTCCGATTCACTGGAACTAGTTACTGTACCAATAATCCGTGCGTTCAAATTCGACAAAGCGTTCTCCCCATCACTAGCCGACCCGCGATGCATCTCAAGTTCAATAAATTCCTGCCCCTTGCTTATAACTTCGCCCTGCTCTTCTTTGCCTTTGATTGTACCTTCGCCTTCGCCGTTTCTGGTCCCCAAAATATTACAGCCCGGTACTTCGTTCTCAGTACAGCTATTATTATTGTTGACAAATTGTTGTTGCATTTTAGCAGCAGAGAGTGTGATTTCACTTAAATTAAATTGGATATTAAATTTTCGTCCAGTCTCTTCTGCAGATCCTTCAAAATCTTGTGAGCTATGTAAATCCCCATCAAATTTATTCGGTGGCGCTTTACGTTTTCCCGACATTCTGCAAAAATAAACCTAAGCATTTTAAGCATTGAATACGGGAAATAAGGTTATAATGGATTTAAAAAATGTATGTAACAGCCTTAAGGAGGTGTAGCAGGCCCTATAATGTATATACATATGTATATCTCTGAAGCTTTAAGACCTAGAGAAAATTTTAATTAACTTCAGTTATATAATTATATAATTTCATTCTGACATCTTTTGTCTTATAGTTAGCAAATTTATTTACAGAATGAAAGTTTATAAGTTTATCCATACGATTCAGTTCACGGTATACTCAGATCTAAATCCTTCTTTACTTGAAGAATAATGTTGAATGAAAGTTTATAAGTTTATCCATACGATTCAGTTCACGGTA
Organism: Drosophila navojoa; assembly: GCF_054131105.1. Classification (NCBI taxonomy): domain Eukaryota; kingdom Metazoa; phylum Arthropoda; class Insecta; order Diptera; family Drosophilidae; genus Drosophila; species Drosophila navojoa. The sequence goes on along the minus strand of NC_142894.1, from coordinate 327,285 downwards.
TACTCAGATCTAAATCCTTCTTTACTTGAAGAATAATGTTGCAGTCCGGTGGTAACGACTGTTATTTACAGAATGAAAGTTTACAAGTATTTATCCATATGATTCAGTTCACGGCATACTCTAAACTTAATCCTTCTTTACTTGTAGAATACCGTTGCTGTCCGGCGTTACCGACTGCGGAATACTCATTCACACCCCTTCAGCAATAGCGTAGCTCAGTTGAACACTAATAATCTAGAAAATTTTTCCCGATATTCCACGACCCTACTGAGCGCAGATACTTCATTTTTGGCCAGTTCATAGAACCAGCTAACTCAACTGTGTATGTGAGCATTACAGGGTATTTTTCAACATGACACGCTCTAAAGAGGTATAATAATTAAACTCTGAACCCAGTGAAAATGGGAAATCAAGGTATAATGGTTTTGTTAAAAGTATGTAAATGGTAGAAGGAGGCGTGACAGACCCCACAAAGTGTATATATCCATGCTCCTTCACGAAAGTGAAATGAGTATATTGGAATATAATGCAATATCCGTCCGTCTGTCCGTATGAACGCAGTCTATTTCGGTGCTATTGAAGCTAGAGACTTGAAATTTAGAACATATACTCGTTTATATCTCCGATTTGTAGTGTTAAGATTTTCAGGATCCGCCCACTTGGGGCGTAGCAAATCATATTAGTTGAAGAGCTAGAAAGCTGAAATTGGGTATATAGATACGCGTCGACCACCCAAGATCACCGCTATGGCGAATATATCTCCGTCAATTGGGGGCATGGCAAATCGGATAGAACTGTATCTCCCAAAGTTGTAAATCTAGAATGCTGACATTTTGCACGTGAGCTTATGTTTCGATTCTTTAAAGATGGCTGGAAAAATTATATATCTACGCCTACTAGGGGCGTTGCAAATCGGACCTGAAGATAATGTGATTTTTCAAATTCTGCTATATTTTAGACACTATTAATGATATATAGGCAGGTTGACCTCCCAAGTCCAACGAGCTATGATGGATTTATCTCCGCCCAAATGGGGCGTGGCAAACCGCAAAAGTTTATATCTTCTAAAGTATAAAAGCTAGAAGCCTCATATTTGCATAGTTAAGTTACCAGTAACCTCCTCTATCGATTCCCCAAATAATATTGTTACGCCTTTTTGGGGGTGTGGCATATCAAAAAATGCCCTGTATTTTTTCATTTTTTGAGCGTAAGTGTAGGTTACCGTTAGCTTGTTCTATAAGCGGACCAAAAATAGTGTCTACGCCTAGTAGGGCGTGGCGATTCGAGAAAAACTGAACTTTCTACAGTATTAGAGCTAAACTTAGCTACTAAATTGCCTTTGAGGTGTGAATGAGTATTCTGCAGTTGGTAACGCCCGACTGCAACGTCCTTACTTGTTTTTATCAAGGCGACGAGCTGAGTCGATTCAGCCCTATCCGTCCGTTCGTATGTGTAAACGCATTGATTTCAGAAAATATAAGAGCTAAAAACTTTAAATTTGTTTTCCTAGGTCCGTGTATATCACGCGCAATCGAGTCTTTTTCCGCAAATCAAAAACTGCTCCCTATATTTTATCATCGATTAAAAACCTAATCGAAAGCTAGTTATTTAATTAAAGCTTTAAAGCTAGAGCTTCCAAAATGTAAATGTAAAAATATACTTTCGATTTTTTTTTGTAATTTACCCCCACCCTTATATCCACCCCCTCACTTTCTCCTTTGTAAAAGGCGCATTTCAAATACGTTGTTTTGGCATATACACGCATATAAAACCGACCTGAAAGTTTCATGAGCATATCTCATCAACAAGAAAAGTTATTAAGCAATTAAGTTTCCAAAGTTAGTCCACTCTGCAGTCAATGCGTGTTTATGCTTGCATCTCTATGTTTTTCTGTGCGTGAGTGTGTGGGTTTCTTGTGTAAGCATATAGACTCGAAGCATTAATAGGAAATATCAATTCTTCGAAGGGTTCAAGGGATTTTGTAGTCGAAGAGTCTCGACTAGAGCTTTATTACTTCTTATTTTTGGGTCATTGATTGAAGAGAATACTAGTAACTTAACTAGCCAAATTTAAAGCTTCTAGCTTTTTCTTTAGGAGATATAAACTTTTGCGGTTAGCCACGTCCCCTATCTGCGGAAATATATCCAGAAAAGCATTAATAGTGTCTAAAATATAGCAGACTTTAAAAAATCACTATATTTTCATATACTATTTATATTATATTTTCTACTCCGATTTGCCACACCCCTAGCGGGCGTATACATATAAATTTGTTATAAATCTTTTATGAATCATAAGATAAGCTCAAGTGCAAAATTTTAACGTTCTCGCTTAAATACTCTAGGAAATACACTTTCATCTGATTTCCCACGCCCTCAATCGGCGCCATAGCTTGTGATCTTGGGTGGTGATCTAAATTCCAAGTTTCAGTTTTCTAGCCCTTCAACTAATATGATTAATGGCATATCTGAAAATGCATTTTCCGATTTGCTACGCAACCTAGTGGACGGATAAGACAAATTTTAACACTTTTTAAATCAGAGATAAACACGAGTATGTGCTCGAAATTTTAAGCCTCTATCGTCAATAGCGTAGAAATAAAATGCGTTCATACGGACAGGCGGACATTGCACCCTGAACCCTCCAAGCTGATATTCTTATAATTCTGCACTTCTTTTATGCACGCACACATACATACATATGCACCCACGCGCCCGCGCGGTTCTAACTGCGCAGTAAGCAGCGACTGCGCTTGGGCTGCGCTGCAGTGTGGGCAATAGTATGAGAATTTATTTGATGAATAATTTCTTTTGTAAAGATACGATCTTAATGAAATTTTCAGGGCGTAATCATATGGTCAAAATGTGTATGAAATACGTTTTTTGCAAATTGGGGGCGAAGGGGGCGTGGTATTCATCATATGTATATACACACTAAATCTGAAGTCTCCACGTCTAATAGTATTCAAATGAGGCTCAAAAAACAAAATCAATTTTTCGATTATTCTCGATAAAAAAGTTATCGGATGAGTTATCGACAAAATAAAGCAAACTCGTACTGCGTATGGTATACACGAGTATGCACACCAAATTTCAGTTCTCTAGCTTTTATATCTTCTGAGATCTCGGCGTTCATACGGACAGACGGACGGACGGACGGGCAGACGGACAGGGCTATATCGACTCAGCTCGTCGTGCTGATCAGGAATATATATACTTTGTGGGGTCTGCGATGATTCCTTCTGCCTGTTACATACTTTTTCAGAAAAACATTATACCCTGATTTTCCATTTTCAGTGGGTTCAGGTTATAACAAGTAAGAAAGCTCTATTCGAGACTGCTCGACTACGAGATCCCCTGAACCCTACAAGCAACTGATATTTCAATAATATTTAGCACACACACAGGCACACGCACACACACACACGCATACAAACAAATACACGCACACACATACACATACAAATAAACACACGCGCACACACACACATACACGCATATACAGGCGATTGCGCTTGGGCTGCGCTGCAGTGTTGGCAATATTATGAGAACTTATTTGTTGAATAATTTAATTTCTAGACGTACGATCGTAATGAAACTTTCAGAACGTAATCATGATGTTTAAATGTATGTGTATACCGAAGCACAAGTCTCTAGTATTTCATATACGATATACGATATTACAAAGATGAGGGTGAGGGGGTGGATTTAGGGGTGGGGGGTAAATTTTATCAAAACCGAAATTGTATAAAATTCATCTTAATATACATTTACATATAAATTTTTTAATTTCTGCCTGTTACATACATTTCAACAAAACATTTCAACCAATACCCTGATTTCCCATTTTCAATGGGTTCAGGGTATAAAAACAGAATAACAAAAATAAATTTCTGTCGTGCTTTCCGGAGAATACATATTTTACGGAGCATATTTATATTTAGCGAAATCTTTCGGCATCAACTTCCGTTTATCTGTCTGACGATCCTCTCTTTCACTTTATTGTTCTCTTCTTCGTGTCGCTTTCCCACTCATATCTTGATATTGCTTTGGAGTAGTCTTTGGCACGTGGATGTGTGCTGCGAGCTGTATATGCAGCAAATCTGTTTTTTTATATTAGTGCTTTGTGGGTGGCTTCAACTTCAGGCATGCAGTCTTTTTCTGTTCATCATACATTTCAATACATTTTGAATAAGATGAAAAATTAATAACAAGATTAACTCTATTATTTATTTTGAATCGCACGCATCATGCATACAAATGGTATTCATGTATGAATGATGCTGTACATACAAAATATATATCTTCCAAAAGAGAGTTTGTCGTAAAGAATGACTAAACTAAGGTAACGAATGGTCGGATTAGAAAACAAAATACAGCAGCAAGTGCAGTCCCCATCTCAAATTCAGAAACAGTCAGCCTCCAAGTTACAAACAGGGACCGAATGAGGAAACAGAGTATCGTTTGGGGAAGCGACAAAGACAACAAATGATTGTTTTTGCGATTTACTTTGAACTAAGAATTTTATTTATAATGATGACTTCCGTAGCTCGTATGAATAGAAGCGACATCAACACACACCGCACACACAGTCATCAATTCAAATATTGACATGAGTTCTGCAAATAGCTTCCGCAAGTTGACTTTAATGGCCTTCTTTTTGGCGGTTTTGTATGTTTTCTGAGCTAACCACATACATAAATATATAATACATATAATATATATATATATATACATATACAAAATAACATTAAATAACTGTACTATTAATATTTATAGATTTATATATGTTATTTTGTATATATATAAATATAATATATATAAATATATATATATATATATATATCTATATATATATATATATATATAGATATATATATATCTATATATATATACTCTACATCACTTGTCTTTATTTTTATTTAAGTTACTTTATATATCGATCTCTATCCATATCTCTCTATCTACTATCTTCTCTCTAATATATATATATATATATATATATCTATATATCTATATCTATATATATATGTATATATAAAATAACATTAAATAACTGTACTATTAATATTTATAGATTTGAGAAGTAAGAGCATCAAAAGATATGGAATAAGATTATAAACGATGGCCAATATTCATAATCGGAAGTAGACTTAACGCAAAATGAAAAATCAGTAGACTTGATTCTCTTTAATGGAATGTGAATGCATAAGGAGTTAGAAGCCTTCTTGCATCAATTTTAGTCGACTTTCATTACTTTCTATTTCTTGGATCATTTATCATTTGACGTCGAAACAAGTGCGTTCAATTTATCCGCGTTACTCGTAAAAACCCATCAACACACTTCAAGAATTGGGGGCGACTTTTCATAGCACATCAATTTTTAAGGGGAAGGTTGGATACATAATTCTTATTTCAGAGCACTCATTGGCTTCACTCAAACATTCCCACCAAGTATGAACAAATGCCCCTATCGCATATTCATAGTTCTGTATTATAAATATAAGTATTTGTGCAAATAGAAACGATTTGTGTGTGGGTGTATGACGGGGGCTTAAGGTAAATAAAATAAATATTATTCTTCCTTTTTAAGCACCGTATACAAACAACAACAGGAGGAACATAAAACACAAAAAGAAAGTAAAAAAGAGAAACACACAAATGCCTGGGTGCAATAATGAATTTTCAATTGAAATTGCCCAACCACCTTTTCAGGAGCTCTGGACCTGGATCCACGACCATTTCCCGTTTCCCATCGACTATTTGGCATTGTTTACGAGCCCTCGGCAGTGTCCTTCATGTCTTTGCGCACGTGCTGGCATTAAAAATGAATTTGGTTAGCCAAAGGACCATCGGCGGAGGAATGAATCTAATGGGGTCTACTTATTTGAGAGAATGCCGATTACCACTTTGCAAATTACCAACTCAAAGGGCAAGTCCACCACCTCACAAAATAAAAAAAGAGCACGAATGTTGAATATAAAACTCAATCTCTTATAGGTATACATATAGGCGATGTATGAATCCAATTTTACGTGTAGTTTCTTTGTGTTGACTAAAGGTAATTGGGCATATAAGCAGAAATATATCATGTGATTCTTAGTCAATCCATTATTCTGAAATTGTTTCCTTTTATCTTAGCTTTAATATTAAATTTCAAACCCTCAAGTACACATACATGTATATACCAACTCTATATAAAAGTTTCAAATATTATCTTTGACAATTGCCTTTGTATCAAATTGACATACAGGGCATCAAATTGACATAAATGATAAGTACAACAAATATTTACTCAGACTGAGGTTGCAGTGATTAATACTGCCGAAAAATTCTAGAGGTCTGATCGGTAACAATTTAGTTTGAATTTAAAGGACATACCATTTTAATCTCATATACTACTATATAACTTAAACGGTTTTAGGCTGTGTAGGTATAGTCTTTAGTCGCATATTTTATATTTTAATTTATGATATAGTCAGTTATTTTCCACTTTTTTGCATATACGTATGTATGTACAAAAAAACACGGGACATGTGCATATCCAAGAGCTAGACGCTTTTTAACTGTATGGTACTTTTCACAGTTCAAAGGAAGCTTTTGTGTTTGTGGCCAGTCTTTGTTGTTGTTATTGTTGTTCTTGCTGTGCTTTGTCTCTTTGTTGATATCGTACTTATTTGGTCAAAAGAGCGCATACAAAGGGGCGACCGTAGCACGGTCGGAGAACATCGTGCCCCTATATTGCCCAGGCCATATATACCATCTGCTGGGGGTCATCCGACAAACACAAGTCGAGAGATTCATCTATTATTTATGCTTATTTATGTTTGTTCATTTTTACATTGCACTTACCGCAACATTGAATGGGTAACCCTTTAATGCTAAGTTTAATGCTATATATATCTATATATATATATAAATATATATATATATATATATATATATATATATATATATATATATATATATGTCTATATCCATATATATATCTATATATATATCTATATCTATATCTATATCTATATCTATATCTATATCTATATCTATATCTATATCTATATCTATATCCATATCTGTTTTGCCATTTGTATTTTGGAGGAGTGTAATCGACGATGCGTAATATCGTGAAAGGCTTTCCTAACGTGTGATTATTACATTTATCGCATTCTATTGTGCCCGGTATCCTGATAGGGTAGGTATTAAGGAACATCATGGTTGAGCTTGTATTATGTCTACTTAGAATTGTAGACGAGTGGTCATTCACAAATCTGCACTGTAATGTTAAGCTCGTTAATTTTTTTAGGGCTTGCGCCTAACAAGCCTAACGCACAGTCCGCTAGCGCTCAGCTCACAGTATCTGACGCTTTGACAAGGATGCCTGCTCTAAAAAAATATTGTATTCAATCTTCTAAGCATAATCCTCTTAAATGTCCATAATGGCAGCTTTCTTCTTAGCTGCCACCAGACTAAAGTGATCGAAATCCACAACTCATGCAAAATAATCAACGAACAAGCAAAGCACACAATAAATAAATTGATATAGTATTTTACTGTATAGTCTATATAGTATTTAAGCCCTCGGCTGTCCACTAACACACATTAAGCATCAGTAACGACTTTTAAAAATAATGAGTGAATAGAAAATCATTTTCAGAGAAAGTTTTCATTCAAGAATGATAAGAAAATGTATGCGAAAACGAATTTTCAAATCATTATACAAAAATTAAAACTTAAGCTATGTGATTTGCCAATTGAGGAAAATCTCTAGCAAACTATGAGACGAATCACGTCTCAAATGGAATTTCTTACATTATATTTTCGAATTACGGCTTACTTATAATTTAGTGTATATGTGAGCATCTGGGTGTGTGTGTCTGTCTTTGCAATACATTTTATATGAACATTATTATACCAGTAACGATTGCCACAGAAGGGATCGTCTTTTTATTGTTCTTGAATTACGTTTGAAATGCGACCACTTGACCAATCAATGAATATTATATGACGTCCTCTGTATGCTGTTAAATGTTGAATACCGCCACCCTCGACTGCAGCCGTGTCAGCAGCCAAACTGACCAAAGGAGACCAAATTGATACCCCCAAATCGCTCTACGAACCAAGTAAAAGTACTCTGCTCTGGAGTCGGGGAGTAGCCGACCAAGAAGATTCCCATCTTATATCTTATATTATTAATTTTATATCTCATATTATAATATTATTAATAGGGTCATGTTAATGCCACACTTACTTCTATGAAATGTGCACATTGTCATACATGCATTCATATACAGCACAAACCAAAGGACAGACGCTGTAACTTGAAAATTGAACTAAGGCATTATACCCAATTTAAGCAATTGCAATGGATAGTGGGATTCAAAACTTATATTCCCAGTGCGTCCGCAGATATCTCTGTTTCTTCTCCAAGTGTTCTACTTGAATGAGTCCCCGGCATAAGGGATTTGAGCTTCGGTATTAAATTTGGGTGCATACATTTGATATGTGTTGTCTTGTAGTATCGCCAGAGTGACAACTAAGAGGCCGAACCCATTGAAAATTAGAAATCAGGGCATAATGTTTTTTTGAAAAGTATGTAATAAGGCGACGAACTGAGTCGATATAGCCCAGTCCGCATATCAGACCGTCTGTTTGTCTGTCCGTATTAGCACCAGACTTCAGAAATTATAAGATATGTTGCATGCATACTCATGTATACCATATGCAGTACAAGTTTATCAAATTTTGCGATAAATAATTACATTTATATTTTATCGAGAACAATATATATTTCAAGTACGAGAGAAATATACACACATTAGAACATTATGATCCCGACCTGAAAGTTTCATGAAGATAGTCCTACTACAAGAGAAATGATTCAACAAATAAATTCTCTTAATTTTGCACACACCGCAGCCCAAACGCAGTCGCTGCATACTACGCAGTTTGCAGAGCGCGTGCTTATGCGTGCGTGCTGGTGCATGTGAATTTATGTGCGAATAAAAGATGGTGAATAATTAGAATATCAGCTTGGAGGGTATCCTCTAGTCGTGCAGTTACGACTAGTCAAATCTTACTTGTTATTATATATGCTAGCTCCATTTGTGTCAATATGGTATATGCTTATTTCAACGCGTCACTGACTAATGAAAAATAAACTCTTTAAACAGTTTGCAAATGTTTGCAATAACAGGGCAAGTAGCTCACGTCACAGAATACAAGACATAAAACGTAATACACAAAAGATCAAAACATCTTTGACAATGAGATTATGACAGAACGAAACATGTGAGTCACATCTGGCCAACACGTTGAGTACAAGAGAACAGAGTTCCAGCCCGGTTTTCCATTTCGAATATTTAATGAGCGTAATATTAGATTATCTTGATTATCTGTATCTCTATCTGTATCTGTATCTGCATCTGTATCTGTATCTGTATCTGTATCGTAATATTAGATTATCTTGATTATCTGTATCTCTATCTGTATCTGTATCTGTATCTGTATCTGTATCTGTATCTGTATCTGTATCTGTATCTATATCTATATCTATATCTATATCTATATCTATATCTATATCTATATCTATATCTATATCTATATCTATATCTATATCTATATCTATATCTATATCTATATCTATATCTATATCTATATCTATATCTATATCTATATCTATATCTATATCTATATCTATATCTATATCTATATCTATATCTATATCTATATCTATATCTATATCTATATCTATATCTATATCTATATCTATATCTATATCTATATCTATATCTATATCTATATCTATATCTATATCTATATCTATATCTATATCTATATCTATATCTATATCTATATCTATAACATAGGAAATGGTCAATAGTTGTAATCGAAAATCAGTTGCAATTGACACATGCCCTCTACTCGGCTAATCTGCTCTGCTCTGATGCAATTCGGTTTGAGATTGGTCAAGTTTGATGAGTCAAACAAACAAACACTTCGTCTGTTTAGTCAAACAGCAGCCACTCCATAACAATGGACGTATTGTTTTACTAATGGGTCGATCTTTCGTTCTATTTGCACCGTACGCGTCAAAATTGAAATACCACTGAATATGTTAGGGAATGGTGTACTCTGTTAACTGAAGACCCGTTAGTATACATTGAATAAAGATAAATCAATATACATATGTATGGATATATAAATATATAACTTGAATAGTCTATATATGTATATGCACTAGGCAGGGCATCTTTTACTTACGACATAACAATTAATATTGGATTTTTAGATGGATATGGATAAGTCGAATGACTAGTCTGAATGGAAAAGAAATCAGCATTTGTGGCCCTTAATTCATTAACCCATTAACATTGTTCTGTCTCGAACTGTGATAACAAGACCAGACGTTGGCAGAGGGCGTTGCCATGTGGAATGATATCCAGCAAATGAGCACGCAAGTGCGCTGTGAGCCAACCGAGAAATAAGGACGACAAGACGAACGGGGAAAATCCCAAAGACCGGCGAGATCAACTTAGTGGCTCGTATGCGAGGTCTCACAAATGATAAACAAAGACAGACAAAAACAGGCACATGCACACATCCTCCACTGTTGCAGTGCGGAGCCTTCACTTTTAGCTGAAGCTCCAGGTTTTGGTCAAAAGAAACAGGAAACAACAATGTTGTACGAGAAATTTGATTTCTTGTACTCGCGTTCGTTTGCGTTTGCGTTTGAATTCGCATTCACCTGTTGTTATTTTCAGCGTGTTTATTTTTTCGACGACAGCGACTCCAGAAACGGGTACAACGAACAGAATACCAACAACAACAACGCGACGCCACAACTAGTTTTCCGTGTTGAGCATCGCGCGCATTCGCATTCCGACGAAGTCTTCGTCTTTGCTTTCGTCTCCCCTCCCGAATCCGATCTTAAGTTGGTGCAGCGGAGCAGGCACTGTCGTCTCTTCGACCAGAGGGTTGGCGTCGCGACTCATATTCGGCTTCATCTATCTACTCCAAAACACGTTTTCGAAGCATTTTCTCAATAGACTAGTGCACGCAAGTCGCCACACTCATAGAAAACACACACAGAGTCGCATTCGCACATTTGGGATTTATGCGAAATGCGTAACAACCGACCCTGCTCATCGATCCTAAATCTCCCCACCTCCGCCTTATTAACAGCTTCATGTGGATAGAATTTTTCCAAAAAAACCAAAGTACCAGCACAAAAAAAAAAAAAAAAAAAAAAAAAAAAAATTATATATATTGAATTATGTACACTTCGTAAGATCGACTCGCTTCCCTTTTGCCTGTTACATAAATTTAAACATAATGTTTTGTAGAAAATATTACAAATTCATGTTTATTTTGTATTGCTTTATATATGTATAAAACGAAGAAGAATCTTGCAAGAAATTAATTTTCAGCATAGAAGCACTATTTCCCGTAGAAACTCCTGATTGACTAGAGATTGAATCTGTTAAAAAAAGCTAACGCATTTTCATTTGCAAAGAAAACGCAATTCTTATTTTGTTTTATTTTCTTTTCATAGTAGTTGTCCAGTTTAACCAGCTCCTCAGAACTGGATAAAAACCTGTCGCTGTTTCCCTATCCGCCTTCCACCCCTTCCCACTTATCACCCCCCCCCTCTCTCTCTCTCTCTCTCTCTCTCTCTCTCTCTCTCTCTTTCTCTCTCTCTCTCTCTAAAGACTGACGCAGTTCTGTTTAGCTTAATGAGCATGCGTGCGATGCACTGACTGTGTGTATGTCTGTATGTATATATATACGCAATGTGTGTGTGTGTATATATACGAGTGCGTGTGTGTTGTAGACTGAAACAGATATTGGTGTAGCAGCATAAACTATGTACAATGTATCCATATAGCTCCGCATTGTCGTCGGTTAATAATTTACTGAGATTTTGGTAAAATTACGAAAATCCGCAACATAAATTTGAATACTAAGTATTGGAAACAGCTCGTCTATCGCTTTTATTAAAACTGGGCCTGATTCAAAGATGGATTGATTCACAACGCACTTAAAGCCACCTGAAAATATCTCCCGGTAAAAACACAATAAGCTACAAGAACCAGTAGTGAATTACTTACTCTTACTTGAAGTGTTCAGATTCGCGAAACTATTGAGACATCTTATTCCATGCGAATTTATCGGATGGGAAGAAATACCGGGTACCGTTAGAACCAAAAATAAGGTGCAAATCGGGGATTTTCTACAGTATTACTGTAAACTTCCACAGACGGTAATGCCCGACTGCAACGTTCTTACTTGTTATACTCATTATACCCTGAAACCTGAACCTGAATTGAAAATGGGAAATCAGGGTATAATGATTTTGTGTAAAAGTATGTAACGGGCAGAAGGAATCATCGCAGACCCCACAAAGTATATATATTCTTGATCAGGACGATGAGCTGAGTCGATATAGCCCTGTCCCTCTGTCCGCCTGTCCCTCCGTCCGTCCGTCTGTATGAGTACGTCTATCTCAGAAGATACAAATCTAGAGAGCTGAAATTTGGCATGCATACTCGTGTAAACCATACGCAGTACAAGTTTATCATATTTTTTCGATAAATCATCCAATAACTTTTTTATCGAGAATAATCGAAAAATTTATTTTGTTTTTTCAGCCTCATTCGAACAATTTTAGACCTGAAAGCTTCAGATTAGCTGTGTATTTAAATATGATAAATACAAACATTTTGTAATTTACACATTTTTAATACCATGTCCCCTTCGCCCCCAATATGTAAAAAATACTAGAGACTTGTGCTTTGGACATTTGAGCATTATGATTACGTTCTGAAAGTTTGCTTACTGCTTATTGCGCAGTTAGCAGAGCTCGTTTTTATACGTGCATGTGTATGTATGTATATGTGCATAAAAGAAGTACAGAATGATTAGAGTATCAGATTGGTGGCTTCAGGGTATCTCCTAGTTGAGCAGTCTTGACAAGAGTCTTCTTACTTGTTTTTTCTATTTTTGCTGTTTTTTCACTTCGTCGCTCCTTTGTGTTCTTGTTGTCATCGTCAACCACTTATCGGACACTTGCCAAGCCGCCTCCAGATTGAGCTATGTAAATATATTTGTATGTAAGTGTGTAGATATCTATTTCCATTTTGTTACTATCGCTGTCGCAGTCTGTCATTGTTTTCCGCATTCATGCGTCTTTGGTAATATGCCGCCTTTGGCTATTTCATAGGCGCTCCTTACTCCTTACAACGGCTTACACTAAAACATGTAGTGCATGGAACTTACGTCTGTCTACATCTGCCAAGTAGAGATGGGCAGAAAATTCTTGAAGACAGTGCTGCTGTGTTTGATAGTATATGTGCACTCGGTTCATTGTTTCGCCTTGATTGTCTCTTTGATGTGGCCCGTGGCCCTTATAACAAACAAATACAAGGTCCGAAAACACAATTTATGGCGTTCTTCGATGACACTCTCTTTCGAACAATCGACCACGAGCAATAACAAATAGTAACAAATGCAAACGTGCTTGACAGATGTATAGAGCTAATATATCTAGGAAGCGTAAGACTTTATATTAGCTAAATGCATGAAGCAGTCATGCGTTGTTCAATTACAGAATACCCTGTATGACAGCAACTGTAGGCTCACTGATTCAGAATCTTGTATAGATTTAGAAACTCAAAGTACGTGCAATGCAAACATTATCCATCGTCTCAGACTACCTAAATGGTATAAATGTATGTTCCCGTCGGGCAATTCTCTTCTGATAAGATACCCAAGAACCAACTTACCACTGAAAGGACTGCTTAGGAAAACAACCTCAATCGTTGGAAGAGCCGCACTCAGTTTTTCGCTAGGCGCAGAGTATTTGTATTTGGGCACGCAACTAAAAGATCGTTGATCGTATGTACGCATGAATGAACTACCATTTTAGTGCGTCTGCAAATCTGCTTGAACGCATAACGTCGAGTAATGCAAATTCACATTCGAGAGTGCTATAAAGGATTCCAACCGGTCAAACAACAACAGCAACGACACAAATCAAAACACGAACCAACTCAAATAAAACAGAGTTAACCACATACCGCCCCGGTTACAGTTATGGTATATGTAAGTAGTTATCTTACAAGTCGAAACGAAGTGAGTCGCAATGAGTCGGAGTCACTATCTTCGCCTTCCTCTTCGTCTTTGTCTTAGTGTTGCCGACGAACGAGCGGACGAGTTTACAATTTCAGCAAAAAACAAGTAAGAAAGCTCTAGTCGAGACTGCTCGACTACGAGATCCCCTGAACCCTTCGAGCAAATGATATTTCAATAATAATTCGCACATACACACACACATGCATGCAAACAAACACAAGCACACGCACACGCAAATATACAGGCGCTTGGATTGCGTTGCAATGTTGGCAATATAATGAAAACTTATTTGTTGAATAATTTAATTTGTAGACTTACGATCTTAATGAAACTTTCAAAACGTAATCATATTGTTTAAATGTGTGTATATTCTGAAGCACAAGTCTCTAGTATTTGAAATACGCCTTTAGGAAATATGAGGGTGAAATTGTATCAAATGCATTTTAATATACATTTTCTACTCTAGCTTTAAAGATGTGGCAGATATAATTTTATAACTGACCTTCGATAAGGTTTTTATCGATAAAAATATCGGAATGAGTTATCGTTTTTTAAAGGTAAACTCGATATGCGCGCGATACATACGGACATTTAAGAAAAAAATTGAAGTTTCTAGCTCTTATATCTTCTGCGATTGACGCGTTCATACATACGGACAGACGGACGGACGGACAGACGGACGGGCGGACGGACAGACAGATGGACGGACAGGGCCAAATCGACTCAGCTCGTCGCCCTGATCAAGAATTTATATACTTTGTGGGGTCTGTCACGCCTCCTTCTGCCTGTTACATACATTTTAACAAAACCGTTATACCCATTTTCAATGGGTTCGGGGTATAAAAAAAACACAGCCAGTCACCGTCTTCCCATTGAGCGCACGATCTACGCTAGGAGCTAAACTTCGGCTAAGGCTTTTCCCACACAAAGAGATGGCTGCGTGGCAAGTGCACCTGTCGCACTCAATGCTTGTGCGCGATGCCAGTGGATAGAGCTGCTGAGTGCAAAACTGGTCCGTGGCTCAAATTTTTGAATCGCACCACCCGAAAGTTTCTAAACAGAAATATACATACATATATGATTATGATCAACCACCACTTCAGCTATTAAAGCATCGAAGAACAGGTGGAAATTATGTTAAATATTGCGATTACATTTTTGTTTTCAAAGAGAACCTAATTTTTTCACATTTCAATTTGCGATCAAATTTATCACTATCTGTCTCTCTCTATCTCTTGCCCTCTGTCTCTCTCTCTCTCTCTCTCTCTCTCTTTCTGGCCATCTCTTAGATAAAAGCTAAACGATAACTACTACTCACCTTTGCTTTTGCAGCTATGTATATATGTGTCTCGTAATTCCATATATGAACATATATTG
The DNA here is from genome assembly GCF_054131105.1 of Drosophila navojoa. Taxonomy (NCBI): domain Eukaryota; kingdom Metazoa; phylum Arthropoda; class Insecta; order Diptera; family Drosophilidae; genus Drosophila; species Drosophila navojoa. The sequence continues at coordinate 311,779 of NC_142894.1, read as the reverse complement.
TTTCAAAAATCTGTCTACCGTTTCATTGTTTCACTTTGACTAGGACCACTTGTTTGATGGCGATTCTAGATTTTTTGTATATGGCACTATTTGGAGAACTGTTTATTGAAACACTCTTGGATCACATTTTACATTTTGGTGACACAGAGTATGCTATAGACATAAGAGAAAATTAGTTAATTATACCTGGTCGATCAATGCCAAAAAGTTCTCTAGATCTCTGCCATCTCTTGCTATACTCCGTCGTCATAATTAACAATATCAAATTTCTGTCGATTTGCCGATTCTCCGGCCGTATACACAGAAATACATTTTAGTTTGTTGTGATAAGTGTTTGACCTTTCGTAGTCAGTTCGAATTTAGTTTTATGGACCGTGTGCGTCTGTCTCTCTCACATACAAACTCTATTTCTATCTCTATCTCTCCCTCTCCGTCTCCCTATGCCTCTCTCAAGCCCTCAATCCCACGGACTTCTTCTCCGTTCGTGCTAACTTTGATCACCGCCACTTGTATATGCACATATACGCACACAGGTTTGCATATGCGTAAAACGGTTCAGAACTCTTATGCATCCGTTTTGCTTGCTTTTCACTACTATATCATATGCATGCGAGCTTGAACTTAGATTTTGATTTCGATTTGGGCTTAAATTTCAATTTCGATATAGATATCGATATCGCCGTACACGCGTGAAAAGTGAAACGGACACGCGGCAAAACGGTTTACCAACAACTGCAGCAGCAGCGACAGCAGCAGCCGCAGCGTCGACGATAGCGACAGAAACTGTAACAGCGGCGCGACAGCCTAACCTCCACTACCATCACCACTGCGTGGCAATGTTCAATTGTCACTGATTTCAATTGGATTCCACTTCCATCTTCAGCCGTTCCAACGAAATGCAATGCGATGCGACTGCAGGAGGGTTGCTCTTCGACTCTCCAGCTCTTCGGCTTTGTGGTTCTTCGGCTCCATATGTGATTTAAGAGATGCTGGGCCATTCGTATTTCAATTTTCGTTTCGGTTTTGCTTCTGCTTCGTATTGCTATTCGTATTCGTAGCTCGGCATGTTATTGCTGCTTTTTTTATTTATTTTTTTTTTTTTAAATCATCTCTTTGGCTTTTGTCTCTTTAAGCTGAAGAGCGTATATTGCATTATCTGCTGGCTCGCCGACAACTTGTCGGTGACAAGAGAGACCGAAAGAGAGGGAAAGAGGGTTAGCGAAAGAGAGAGGACTAGTGAGAGAGGAGAAGAAGAGAGCAGTCTAACCAATAAGAGGTGGCACTGGCCATTGACAACCAACAGTTAGATTATCGGACTCATTTGGCCACGCCCAAACAGCGGACTGTCATATATGGGAATGTATGGAGTCTCACAACCGGTTTTTGACTCTTTGCAGAAACAAGAATAGCGTATATTTAAATTATCTAAACGCTGGGATACGTGCAAATACCTATTGCTAAGTTCTGTAAATGTAAATACATTTCTCAAATATGTATATCATTGACTAATCATATCACATCATATTTTCAATTAAAATTTCGTTTCAAAAGCGCCAAGCAAAATGCAAATGAGTAGGCGTTAATCTTTAGGAGCTCGATTACCAAGACTTTTTTATTCAGTGTACCCAGTATTTTGCGTCGCCCGCTACCATTCAGACATATCTAGTGCTGCCAAGGTTTTCGATTCAATTGCAGGAGGACTTCTTGACTGACTCATGAGCGACTCCCATACGCGCATGTATTTCATATCTTTAATATCTTACTCCAACTCTACCTTGTATAGTTTATTTTTCCGGATTTACCTTTATTTGTAATATGTTTCATTTAATTATAAAACTAAATTCTAACGTAAGGCGACATCTGTCGGAAAAATTATCTGTGCCACAAACCGCATTCTTTAAAACTGGAATACTGGTAGATTTCCTCAATATATTAACATAATAACAATTGGTTTGAGTTTATGATGAAATAGAAATATACACACACCAGAAACGGAACCCAAACTTTTCTATCGTATTCACAAACCTACAAAGCTTTGGATAATTTAATAATTTGTAAGAAGCTTTACTTCAAATAAAAAAAAAAAAAAAAGGCCAGACATCTGCTCATGCTAACAGCAATGTTAGTACTAATTTTAAGAAACTCAACACAATGTTAAGCGCCATCAATAACATTAACTACTACATAAACCTTAAATTTGCGGACTGATACAATTATCATATAATATACATATCATATTATTATTATGCAAAACTAAAAAAAAGTAAGAAAGCTATAGTCGAGACTGCTCATCTACGAAATCCCCTGAACCTTTCTAAGAATTGCTATTTCAATATTTCTTCGCTTTCTGGTTTTCTTTCTTTCTGTTTACACAAGAAACACACGTACACAGACACGCGGGCATAAACACGCATTGGATGCAATGTGGGCTTACTCTGGAAACTTAATTACTTAATAACTTTTCTTGTTGAAGGACTTTGATCATGAAACTTTTATATCGTTATTATAACATTAAAGCGCACAAGTTTCTAGTATTTTCGATACGGTTTTTACAAATATAGGGCTGAGTGGTGGATATAGGGGTGGGGGCCAAATTATATAAAAAATCGTAATTATCTAAAACTATTACTATTATTATTACTATTATTTCTAGGTAAAAAATTGTTGAAAGCTATGTTGTTCAGGTTAGGATACACTCTGATTAATTTATTAATCAGATTTTCATTCAAGCACCTTGTGGTAAACGACATTCTTTGTTTTTTTGGTCAGGTGCAAGAACAAATAATGCGGATGGTTTGCCAACACGTGAGCATGCCATGTACCATTAACCATGAGAAAAACACGCATTCCCTTGATTGAGGCCACAAATAGTCAAAGATTAGCCCTGTGATTTGTTGATCGTCATGGCGAAGGCAAGACGAATCGGGAATTGAATTCGTTTAAACTCAAAGGGCATATCTGTTGGGATCATCGGAATCCTAGGAATAAGAACTTCCTCATCTTTAAATTTTCATTTGAGTATCGACGCGTGAATCACATTGCTCATCAGTTTTCTTATTACCAAACGCGTTCCATTGCACAGTTTTGGTTGGTTTAAATTTCTAAGCATGATAACTACCGAGCCAACCTTCAGTTGTAAATTGTGCGGTGGTAAACCAGGCACATCCAAGGAGTTCAAAAATTCAGTTGGATAATTAGTGGCTTCCTCTTCGTTTGTTACACAGTCGATAGATTTCAATGAATACGGAGTACTAACGATTTTATTTTGAATTATAAGATTAAGGTCATCCACAACTTTATTTTTAGCCGCCAAAATTGCTTGCTCACTTAACCATTTAGTAATTTTGTGCAGAGCAATGATATTCGGAAATACTTTGTTGATAAGCTCATCTTTTAATGAGACGAAATTGCAAAAATTTTGAGGAAATGAAATCAAGCCACTCGATTCGTCAACAGGAATACGGCCATTACCGATATTCAGCAATTGCAACTCTCATATTTACAGACAGTTGAACGCAGCGCCTTTCTCGGGCGACTTCTCGCTCTTCGTCAGATAACTGTCTCGCGTTGCCTAATTGCATTATGGGTTCGCCGGGAAAGATTAGATCTTCTAGGGCGCGCCATTTTTATTAATAGTAATACTGAATATGCCCTCGCACAAAACCACAAAACAATCGAAATATATAAATATGAATAATTTACACAAATTAATGTCTGAGACAAACAAATTTTTTATTTATTTTTTTTATTAATTAGCTTTTATATCAATAGCCAGGTTCGCCTAATGCTGTGCCGTAGACTGACTGACTACATTTGTTTATTTACTTCTATACTATTGTATAATATGAGAGCAGGACCGAAAACTGCCACTGTTATCAAGCCTACTGAGTATCAATAAAAATTTGAATCTTTCAAGTATTTGTGAAATTTTTTCAGTATTTTTAAGATCTACTATCCTACTCGTAGCAGAGACAAGCACGTCGCCCTGATCAAGAATATATACATACATATATACTTGTTGAAGAGTCTACCACGCTTCCATCTGCCTGTTGCATACATTTAACACTACCATTAAACCCCGATGTCTCATTGAATGGGTTTAGTGCATAAAAACAGAACCTTTATGTTAATGCATGAGCCTTCAACCCGGTACTCGTATAACAAATTTAAAAAAACTTTCAGCTCATTAAAATGTAAAATTATATTGTTTATTTGATCTTACCTACGGAAACAAGTAAGAACGTCGTCATTCGCATCCCATCAGTAATTTAGTAGCTAAGTTTAGCCACTAACCAGAGAACACATAGACCGGACACGTAGTGTAAAATAAATACTTTTTTCTTTTTTTATTGCATGCTCATATACATATATATGTATATACATATGTGCATATGCATATACATAGATATGAACAGGTGCAAGGAATCGACAATCGCATCCCATTTTGTATACTGAGCTTAATCTGGTACTACAATACAACATTTTAAAAATTCCTTTGATAGGCAACCCACGATCATTGAAATAAAATCAGGTGTTAAAATATTAGCGCGAGTTACCCGCCAGTCACTATTCTACACACATACATATATATAAGTTTCTCGCCGGTCATAGTGAACAAAAGTATTGGCAAGTGCACTTGTCACTTTACTTAATCAGGTTCTTAAATATAAGCGCGCCTCTGCAATTTGAACCCAAAATCGTTCAGACAATTCTAAGTTGAGGTAGGCAGCCAATGTTCACGTTCCATGTTACACACATGCACACACACAAACGCACATGTAAAGGTACATAGGCACAAATGCTTCTACGAGTGATATACCACAATTGTGGGCAACGCGTCCCCTGCGAACACACAATCAAACATACATATGTATGTACATATATAAGTATGAGCACTTCTCAAGATCAACCAAATGCAAATGCTGGGACCTAAAATTGCTACAGGCAGCAAGAGCTACGCACACATGCACACAAATGCTCATAATACATGTGCGTGCATATTCGTCGCGAAAGCATTTTTATAATGAGCACCAACGCTTTCATACCCTTCCCACAAATAATATCGAAAACACATATACATATTTTGTACGAGCTTGGCAAACGGTTTAAAGAGTTCGGTATACCCTTCACACAGAAGGGAAGACATGGGTTCTAGCTGCGAAGAAATTTAAATTTTCTTGAGCTACTGCTTGTGCTCACATGCATACATACACATACATACATAGTTGAGAGAGCAAAGAGCACCGAGAGAGAGAGAGAGCAAGGGAAACATTGAGCACAGATGGACCTCTTGTTCAACCATCGACCATCTCGGTCGAGCGCATGAAGCAAAATGATTGTGCTTTCGAATATTTTCGTAGCCTGAACCTAAAAGTGAGGAGCCGAGCAAATACGAAGTTGTGTGGGTCGTAAAAAAAAGTGTACAAAACACTTTACACTACGTGTCCGGTCTATGTGTTCTCTGGTTAGTGGTTTTATCGTTACAACTTTGAACAGTGAGGTGGCGTCGTGATGAAAGGCGTGACGCTCGATCGGGAAGTTACGGGTTCGAACCCGGAGCGCGTCGAAATTTTGTTTTCGTTGTTTTAAAATTTGTATATATTTAAGAAAATTAGATTTCTATTTCTCTTATATTTTTATATAAATTGAAATTGAAAATAAATTGAAATTTCAACCATACTATATGTGTGTTTTTATTAGTTTGCTTATTCTGGCACATTCTTAAAGTCACATCAGCAGTTAGTTTGGTTTATAATTGCTAGATGGCGCTGCAGCAGTTAATCTATTGGATCTATGAGATGGCGTCGTGATAAAAGCCGTGACGGCCGATCGGAAAGTCTAGGGTTCGAATCCAGGGCGTGTCGTAATTTTTTAATTTTTATATATTTAATTAAATGAGTATTCTCATTTCTATTTTTAAATACATCGATATTGAAATTTTAAGCATACTTATTATGCGTTTTTATTAGTTTGGTTCAGGGTATCTAGTCGAGCGCTCTCGAAAAGAGTTTTCTTACTTATTTTCTTATGCTCTACTCAGAAAAATATTTGAAACTCCCTACAAAATATTTTGGTTGCTGTAGAGCACCTGACGGATTTGCTGATTATGTACCCGCCAAACATCTAATCGCACGCCAAGGCACAAACTAAAAATATCACGTCACAAGTTAACATTCAAAGTTCTGATTCTTTTAATTGAGCAATAAAATCAAGAGTTTATTTATACTTTTGATGGTTATTATTTTTATTGAATGAGTCATTTTTGAATGACCTATGTAGGGGTGTGTGTGTTTGCATGCATTCATACGTACCGTGACTATCGAACTAATATAACAAAGTAATTATGTAATTAAGTACTTCAAATTTTACATATATTTATTTCTTGAGTGACATATAGGTCACCCAGAGAAAACGCCGGGTGGGTTCAGTAACTACTGTTATGAATGTAAGTATGTTGACTAATTTTATGATTTATTGGGTAACAGTTCAATAGGCGGGTGTTGGGACGTATGCGCGGCTATATTTTTTATTTGGGCTCTGGGCGATGCCTCGAGCGTGGCTTGCCTAGCTACAGCTGCAGCTGCCATATAGCTGCCATAATATCTTCTTAAGATCTGTGGATCGACGCTATTAAGCGACATGGACATGGTGGACCTGCTCGATAACTCCGGACTAGATGTGGTTTCAGGTGGGCACTCCTCCAAGGAATTGGAATCATGTTGGCTGCTGCTTGCCACGGAGCTACCTAAAGGAGGTGAAACACAAACGGAAAAATGACGTGGCTCCTGCTGTTCGGGTTCCGGCTCCTGGCCCTGCTCCGCAATGTCCGCATATAACAGGGACTGTCTGCCATCGCTAAGGTACGAATTATTGTCATCAGCCGAGAGCAAGCGCGGCCCTCCTTCTGACTGCTGCCCATCTCCCTCCCCATCTCCATCGTCATCTCCATCCACATCAATGTCTGCATCAACATCAGCATCAGCTGCACGTGCACCTTCAGTTGCACCGAAAGCTGGATATGTATTAGGATTCAAATTCATATTCGAGCTCGTATTGGAATTCGTATTTGATTGCTCCGCAACCAACTCTCGATGGAATAGTTGCTGTTTCTTTACTTGCACCTTCGTTATAACCGTATGCTGCGTTGAGGAATCCTCTCCCTCAACTATATCCACAATGTGAACATCGGGTGCTAGCAGCGATGCAACGTCGAACTGACGTTTCCGCGTCTGCGAATACAAGTTTGCAATTGTCGTAGTCGTCGTTGAATTGATATACGCAATATGCTGATGCTGATTTAAATTTGGATGGTGATGCGGCAGAGAATGTGGATGTTGTTTTGGATTTGGATTTTGATTCGGATGCTGATGATGCTGATGCTGGGCTAGCTGATAACCTGGCTCCGACCTTTGCTGTTGCGCACTTGCAGCCTGGCTGGAGTAGGGGTTACGTCCGAAGAAGTGGCTAATGTAATGCTGATGATAGGGGTAATTCAGAGCAGCCAACTGCATGGACGCTTGCACTGAAGCCGGCGGCAGTACAGGGGGCGGAGTGGTCAGGTCCAACGGTGGAGGGCTAGGCGAGTCTGCGCTGGCATCGTCAATAGATAAACCCATGTGGCGGCGAACTTTGCGCTGCGCCTTGCGACGTCGAAAGTCACCTTTGCGAAAATCATCCATGTTAGCGGGATGGATAGCCCAGTAGTGGCCCTTGCCATTTGCACTCCGGCCCGACTTGATGAAGCAATCGTTTAGCGATAGATTATGCCGTATGGAGTTGCGCCAACCGGGACCCCGTGTCCGGAAGTACGGATAGTTATCCAAAATGTATTGATAAATGTCTGATAGCACTAACTTCATCTCTGCAGAACTAAGGATGGCCATTGCAATTAATCCAATGTAGCTATGCTGCGGTTTCGGCTCCTCCGGATGGAATATGCGCTGGGACTGCGGGAAAAGTGAGATTGTCGAGAGTGTGGCTAGTCGATTACCGGCGCTCCCCGCAACACTATGACAGCTATACGGATGTAGCCACGAGGACAGCCCGGCCGTGCCTCCGGCTGTCGTGTACGGCGGACACCTCAGCCGCTCAATGTTCAAGGCATAGTTATAAAGTTGCAGTCGATATTGCTCCAATGCCATGGACGTCGATTGTGGGGCCGTTTGTCGTGTAGGAGCCACAGAATTAGATGCAGCAGCATTTGCATAGATCCCACCCACAAAATTGGAATCTTGTGGCACGGCGCAGGGCGAAGAAGAACGCGAATGTGCCAGCTCTGCGTTTGACATCTGTTCAGGGAGAAACTATTTTATAACTTCTTTTGTTCAGTTTGGCAACATTTTCCAGATTCGTTTTCCTCCTGATAAGACTGAAAAAAAAAAAAAAAGTTAAACAAGTAAAAAAGCTCTAGCCGAGACTACTCAACTACGATAACACCTAACCCCTTCGAGCAACTGATATTTCAATAATTCTTTGCTTCTTTTTTGCTTAGAAATAAAATAATACATCCACATACAGACATACATATGGGGTGCAGTGTGGGCTTAACTTAACTTAACTTAATTTGTTAATAACTTTTTTGAGGATAGACATTCTTCATAAAACTTTCAGATTGTTATTGTATTATTATTTTGTTGTATCATTCTCTAAGATTTGTTATACGTAGATGTACTTTCTTCGCGAAACTTTCAAATTGTGATTATAATATTAAAAAGCGTAATCGCCAAGCCACAAGTCTCTAGTTATACTTATAAGTCTACATTTAAAATTTGGTGACTCTAGCTTTAAAGGTATAAATTGCGTTCCTACGGCCAGGGGGACGGACAAAACGGGCATCGCACGAAACCAATGTACTCATTTCACTTTTGTGAATGAGTAAATTACATATACATATGTACATATGTATATCTGTCCAACTGCACAATTCATATTAGTGTGTCACCTACATTTTACAATTGAACAAAGAATCACGGAACCGATTGCAGCAGACTGCAACGTTTTTAGTTGTTATTATTTTTTTTATAAAGCTGAGAATATTTCTCTCAGAATGATAAATTATACTTTGTTTGGTAGGTCAATCGGATCTCTATGAGGGGTCAATGGGCTCGATATACCAATCTTACTCTGTACAGTGATCTTCTTCATTTATGTTAGTGAGAGGTCCACTTGATGCCACTTTTAAAGTGGTCGTGTTTCTCGTTTTCACGCTTCAGATAATAATAAAAACACTTCAAGTCCCTTTCGATGAACGTAATACAAAAGTAGTTCATAAGCATGTTCACCCGAGTACGTATATGTATATGTATATGTATGTGTATATGTATATGTATATGTATATGTATATGTATATGTATATGTATATGTATATGTATATGTATATGTATATGTATATGTATATGTATATGTATAGGTTATCTTTTATCTGTATCTGTATATGTATATGTATATGTATATGTATATGTATATGTATATGTATATGTATATGTATGGAGAATATATCCCTAAAGATGAGGCACTTATTTTCAAAATGATTTTCGATAAGTCTTTCAATGGTTCCTGAGATCAATATGCACATACAGACAGACGGAAAACTAAACGGACTAAATTAACAGCTCGTCGCCCAGATTAAGATTATATATGTTATATACTTTTTAGCCAAACCATGATACCCTATTTCCAACTTCAATTGAGTTCAGGGTAGAACAGTCAAAATAGATACTCACCCTGGGTAGATTTCCGAGTTCAAGTATACCTGACTGTTGAAATTAGAAATGTTTAAAAAGAGATAAATCGTTCCTATTTAGTTACTAGAAGGTGTTAATTTGAGATATCTCACTTCAACCAAATGCTGTTGATTTTTCGGCCAAATATAGAATGCCATCTAACAAGGTATTATGCATATCAATGTGTAGTACACATCATATAAATATTTATAATTTATTTTTAATTTTTAGCTATAACACTTCAGCTCATTAGCGCACCCGTATGCAGACATTTATGTATATATATGTGTGTGTATTTGTATGTTTGTGTGTTCAGTATGTGTATCGCGTATTTAATCAATCGATTAAAATGAGCTTGAAACTATTCGCGGTGCAGCATGCAAATAATGGACAAACAACTCCGACAAATAACTTCCATTCAACTGCAAATTGTGCGTGTGGTCGATGCTGAGTTTCAACTGGGTCTGGGTGAGTAAGCGAAAATTTCCTTGCGCCTCAGCATTTGAAAAATGGATGACAGGCCGCACGCTTATATCGGGGTAGTTTTCTACATATGGTACTAATGCACCGCCCTTTTTCGTATTCATGCTGTTTGATTGGTTCTAGCATTGCCTTCAGCACAGCAATGCAGCCAATCACAATTCGTTTCTGCGTTATTCCTCATGAGACTGCAAACACATACACGTGCAAAACATACATAGCTGAACAGTTTCAGTAATATACAAATTACACACAGCTGAACACACGCATTTCTCTACCCTCGGTGTCGTAGCTGGCATATTGCCTCTTGTCCGTACGTGCCCTATGTAGCTGTCCCACTTACTCGACAGCGCGATATTGTGCGGAACAGGTTTCAAAGCGTTGAAACACCTCAGCGTAATATACTGTGAGCATTTTTATCAATTATACAGCCACAGTCTAAAATAAGCAAGCCTGCTTTGGCTGAAAGTGTCGGACTAAGGGATAGCTATCCATATATGTACTACATAACATTTCTTTGTGTTATTTTATTTATATACATATATTCATACATATATATATATACATACATAAATAAATATCTTATCCTAATTAAAAGTCATTGGAATTATAAAATGAAACGAGAGCCCACTTGGAAGTACAGTAAGTTTAAGTGAAAACATAAAGAGGCTTATTTTTGCCAAAGCCTTAATCCCATCGTCTGTTTGCAACACATTTCGATTTCTCAATGCAGAATGACCAGAACAAAATAAAAATTTGAATGGTTTTCTTTTGGTCAAAGGACAGGCAATGAGATTAGGAGATTCCTATTTCCAATTTTCGAGCTCATCCATTTGGCTTTGTCCTGATCTGCACACAGTTCTTATAAACGCTAATATTTTTGAGGAAAACCTCAAAACACATATATCTCTTATCATCGTTAATTTTTGTTTTCCTCACATAAGGGTCTTAAGTGTTTTTACTTGAAAATTTCTTTGGAAAATCGTAAGCAGCTCTCTAAATAAAGGCATTATATGAGCAAGCAATATTTCTAAAGTGCACACTAGCTGAAATATAATTCAAATTTCCGTAAACTTGGAATGTGCTCGCTATGAACCCGCAGTCCATAGCTCGTCACCTTGATATGTTCATAATTTCCAGACATTTACTGAATGTGCAATTGAATATATAAAATCGTATCTATTTGTGACTTGTTTCGTTATTTCATTTATTATTTTATTTTGAGCCTTCCAAGCACCACTTGCTATAAATCCACTTGACAACCCACATCAGCCGTTTAAGGAGAAGGCACCCACAGCACTTGCCATTCTTGCCGCCAGTGGACTAATGTGATGGCTCCATAAGCCTATATACATGTCAATCTATATGTAATGCAAATTATTTTGAGTGTTTTATCTCTGTATGTTTTATACATGTTTTATTGTTTTTGTTTTTTTTTTTTTTTTAAGCATATAACAGACAGAAGGAGGCATGGCAGAAGCCACAAAGATCAGGGCGGAGAGTTGAGTCGATGTAGCCCTGTCCGACTGTCTGTCTGGTTGTCTGTCCGTATGTTTAAACGCGTCGATCTCAGAATA